>NW_007255595.1:23709-25955 GCF_000164805.1 Carlito syrichta
CACTGCACTCCAGTCTGGGCGACAGAGTGAGACTCCAACTCAAAAAAACCAAAAAAACAACAAAAAAAACCCGAGCGAACTTGCACCTTAAGGTGTAGACGGGCCAGTGTCTAGTTGAATCAAGGACGCACAAAACGAGATGCTCTGATGAGATGGGGGGGTTTTCCTGGGAGTCATGTCTTCTCCCTGGGGTCTGGGTACAGACTTTGAGTGCCTGCTGTGTGCCAGGAGCTGCCTTGGCACTGGGGATTTCTCTCCTCCTGGATCTTAAGTGGGGCGGTTGCAGGGGATGTGACATTAACAATATGTCTAAGTAAGTAAATTGAGGACCGTTAGAAGGTGAGTAGTGCCCCAGCCTGGGCAACATAGTGAGACCTCATTTCTACAAAAATTAACTGGGCCTGGTGTCGCCTGCCTGTCGATCCAGCTACTTGAGATGCTGAGGTGGGAAGATCACCTGAGCCCAGCAAGTTTAGGTTGTGGTGGCCGTGAGCGTGTCGCTGGTCACTGCACTCCAGACTGGGCAAGAAAGTGAGACTCGGCAAAAAAAAAAAAAAAAAAATGGGAATAGTGTCGTGGACAAAAGAAAAAAGAAGGCTGAGGGGTTGGAAGGACTGGATTGGGGAATGGGAAGGTGGGTTGCAGGGTGGGCCTCACTGCAAGGGTGACTTTTGAGCAAAGACTTGGAATGGTGAGAGCTGGCCACGTGGATACCTGGGGTAGTGTTGTCCAGGCGTAGCAAAAGTCAGGTGCAAAGCTGGGTATAGTGGTGTGTGCCTGTAGTCCTCTCTGCTTGGGAGGCTGAGACAAGAGGATCCCTTGAGTTCAGGGTTTGAGGCTGCCATGAGTTGTTCGTATATTTTATTTAATTATTTGAGACAGTGTCTTGAACTCCTGGACTCACACAATTCTCCCACCTCAGCCTCCCAAAGTGCTGGGATTATAGGTTTGAGCCACTGTGCCTGGCCTTACCATGAGTTAGGATGGCACCACTGTACTCCTGCCTGGGTGACAGAGCGAGACTGTTTCTTTTTTTCTTTCTTTCTTTTTTTTTTTTTTTTGAGTTGGAGTCTCACTCTGTCACCCAGGAGTGCAGTGGCATACTCACAGTCACTGCAGCCTCGACCTGCTGGACTCAGGTCCTTCCGCCATAGTCTTTTAAATAGACGGAACTACAGGTGCATGCCACCATGCCCAGCTAATTTATTGATTTATTGTAGAGACGAGGTCTCGCCAAGTTGCCCGGGCTGGTCTCGAACCCGCAGGCTCAGGCCGTCTACTCGCCTAGGTCTCCCAAAGTGCTGGGATTATAGGCTGAGTCACTGAGCCTGGCTGGGCACAGTATTTTAGAAACACACTTTTTCCACCTGATACATTCTCAATGTCTTCCTGTGTTTAAAGATTTTTTAAAATTAGTTTTCTTTTTTTGAGTCTTGTTGCCCAGGCTGGAGTGCAGGGGCACCATTACAGCTCCCTGCAGCCTAGAACCCTGGGCTCAAGTGCTCCTTCCTTCTCAGCCTCCTGAGTAACTGGGACTACAGGCGTGTGCCACCATGCCTGGATCTAAACACATTTTTATTTTCTTTAACCAGTTCCTTTTGATGTTCCATTAGGCTATTTCTTTTCTTTTTTTTTTTTTGAGTTGGAGTCTCACTCTGTCGCCCAGACTGGAGTGCAATGGCATGCTCCCAGCCACTTCTGCCTTGACCTGTTGGGCTCCGGCAATCCTTCTGCCTCAGCCTTCCAATTAGCTGGAACTACAGGAGTGTGCTATCATGCTGGGGTAATTTTTAATTTATTGTAGAGATGAGGTCTTGCCAAGTTGACTGGACTGGTCTCGAACCCATGGGCTCAGGCAATCCACTTGCCTCAGCCTCCCAAAGTGCTGGGATTACAGGCTGAGCCACTGAGCCCGGCCATCCATTAGGCTATTTCTTTTCTTTTAATTTTTTTATTTTATTTTTAAAAATTTTTAAATTTTTTTTAAGGCCAAGAGATTTATTAAAGCGGCGGTTACAAGGGAAAAAGGGAAAGGGTCTGTGGAGAGAGAGAGAGAGAGAGAGGAAGTGGGAGAGAGGCGGAGAGAGAGCTGCAGAGAGGGAGAGAGCGACAGAGAGGGAGATAAAGAGAGATCGAGAGAGCTATTTTTTTATTTTTTATTTTTTTTGAGTTGGAGTCGCACTCTGTCGCCCAGACTGGAGTGCAGTGGCTGCTCCTGGCCACCACAGCCTCGACTTGCTGGGCTC
>NW_007255595.1:26032-27889 GCF_000164805.1 Carlito syrichta
GTCTTGAACCCGCGGGCTCAGGCAATCCACTCACCTCAGCCTCCCAAAGGCGCAGGATTACAGGCTGAGCCACTGATCCCGGCATTAGGCTATTTCTAATTTTCCCTGTTACCAATGCATCCTGTGATGCATATTGAAGCTAAATTTTTATGTGATTTCTTGATTTTGTAAATTATTCTGGGGAAGTTGAACATTGGTCTTTGCTTGGCTTCTGTAGCAGTTTAACATTGGAATGTACTTCCGTGTTTTGGTAACGTTTTTCTCTAAAAAAGGTTCTTTGTCTTGACTTTTCTTACCATATCATTGTGTTCACAGAGGGACAGTGGTCTGGGCCTTGGTTTGAGATCTGAGTTTGAGGGTGCAGAGTCTTAGGGACTTGGCCCTGGGCCAGCCACATGATCTCTCTTCTGCAGCGTGGGTATTGTTAGAATACTTCTTGTGGGATTAAATGAGATTGCTGAGCAGAAAATGATTTGAAAGCACAGTGTTGGTCGGGTGGAACGTCTTAGTGTCAGTGAGCTGCCCAGCTGGCTGAGCTGGAGGGCGCCTCATCACCTCCCTTCTCAGACAGGCCCGCATTGGAATACCCTGGAGAGCTGAAAAGTGCAGATGCCTGGGTTCTGTCTGCAGGGTTTTTGGCTTAATTGGGATGTGGTATGACTGGGAAATCTGATTTCAGAAAAGCTCCCTTCAGAAAAGCTCCCTTCAAAAAAGCTCCCCATGGCCAGGCATGGTGGCTCAGCCTGTCATCCCAGCACTTTGGGAAGCCGAGGTGGGAGGATCACTTTAGTCCAGGAATTTGAGACCAGCCCAGGCAACACAGTGAGGCCTCGTCTCTACAAAAAGTAAAAAAATTAGCTGGGCATGGTGGCATGTATTTGTAGACCCGGCTCCTTAGGAGGCTGAGGCAGAAGGATCATTTGAGCCCAGGAAGTCGAGGCAGTGGTGAGCTGTGATCATGCCACTGCACTCCGGCCTTGGCAGCAGAATGAGACCCTGATACAAATAAAAATAAAAATGAACTAGCCGGGCTCGCTGTAATCCCGCGCCTTTGGGAGGCTGAGGTGAGTGGATTGCCTGAGTCCGTGGGTTCGTGAACCGCCTGGGCAGCGAGACCTCATCTCTACAATAAATTAAAAAAAAAAAAAATCAGTCAGGCCTTGTAGCGCATGCCTGTAATTCCGGCTACTCGGAAGGCGGAGGCGGAAGGATCGCCGGAGCCCAGCAGGTGGATGCTGCGGTGGCCGGGAGCAGCCACTGCACTCCAGTCTGGGTGACGGAGTGAGACTCCGACTCCAAAAAAATAAAAAATAAATAAATAAAAATAAAAATGAACTAACACCAATTCTAAAAAAACAACAAAACAAACAATCCAAAAAACCTCCCCAGGTGATTCTGATGTGTAGGAAAGTTTGAGAACTACTATTTTAAGTCAGTCTGCTTCCCAGCAGAGTTACCTATCTTGTTTTTTTTTGAGTTGGAGTCTCATTCTTGTCCCAGGTTAGAGTGCGGTGGCACACTCATGGCCACTGCAGTATTGACCTGTTCAGATGATCCTTCTGCCTCAGCCTTCCAAGTAGCTGCAACTATAGACACATGCCACCACGCCTGGCTAGTTTTTGTGACTTATAAGTTGCCCAGGCTGGTCTTGAACCCCTGGGTTCAGGCAGTTTTCTTGTCTCGGCCTCCCAAAGTGCTGGAATTACAGGCTGAGCCACTGCGCCTGGCCGGAGTTACCTTTCTAAAGCAAGATTCTGATCCTGTCAGAGTGGGATGTGTATTTTCCTTTTTAAAAAATTGTGGTTGCTGGGCTCGGTGACTCAGCCTGTAATCCCGTGCCTTGGGAGGCTGAGGTGA
>NW_007255595.1:28445-39735 GCF_000164805.1 Carlito syrichta
CACTGCACTCCAGTCTGGGCGACAGAGCGAGACTCCAACTCAAAAACAAACAAACAAACACAAACAAAAAATTGTGGTGAAATACACACAACACCACATTTTTTTTTGAGTCAGAGTCTCATTCTGTCAGCCAGGATGGAGTGCAGGGGCATGCTCACGGCCACCGCAACCTCCATCTGCTAGGCTATCCGTCCACCTCAGCCTTCAAGTAGTCAGAACTACAGGTGTGTACTACACGCCCAGCTAATTTTCTTCATTTTTTTTTTTTTTTGTAGAGACAAGGTCTCTCCAAGTTTCCCAGGCTGGTCTCGAACCCCTGGGCTCAAGCAATCCTCTCACCTCGGCCTCCCAAAGTGCTGGGATTACAGGCTTGAGCCACTGCACCCGGCCTCACTATAATCTTTTTTGTTGTTGTTGTTGGAGTCTCACTCCTTCGCCCAGGCTGAAATGCAGCAGCAGGCATGCTCACGGCCACCCCAGCATCGACCTGCTGGACTCTGGCAATCTTTCTGCCTCAGCCTTCTGAGTAGCCGGAACTACAGACGCGCGCTACCACGCCTGGCTTTTTTTTTTTTTTTTTTTTTTGAGTTGGAGTCTCACTCTGTCGCCCAGACTGGAGTGCAGTGGCCGCTCCTGGCCACCGCAGCCTCGACCTGCTGTGCTCTGGCGATCCTGCCGCCTTAGCCTTCCTAGTAGCCGGAATTACAGGCATGCGCTACCACGCCCGGCTGATTTTTTGATTTATTGTAGAGATGAGGTCTCACCAAGTTGCCCAGGCTGGTCTCGAACCCGCGGGCTCAGGCAATCCACTCACCTCAGCCTCCCAAAGGGGTGGGATTACAGGCTGAACCACCAAGTCTGGCCCACTATAACCATTTAAAAGTGTCTAATCCAGAGGCATCAAGTGCATAACAATGTGCAACCACCACCACCATCATCTGCTTCCAGAACTTTTTGCTGAGTGGAGTGCATTTTTGACATTCAGGGCTCTTTCTCCGACCAACTGTGTGCTCTCTGAGGGCAGAGTGGGTCTTGTGTGCTTTTCCAGCTCCCAGAGGTACCCAGGAAATGCTGAGTTGAATAGTCTCTTCGGCCGTCGCGTGGGCCCTGCTGGCCTCTCCTGCTGCCCATCTTAAGGCCCCTGGGTTCTCCAGCACGTGGCTCCCCCTGCTGGCGGGTTTGTTTTTAACCCAGACTCTGGCCTCTTACAGATTTTCAGGGAGCCTCGAATCCAGGGTTCTCAACTTTTCTTGAGTTTGCTAGAGTTCTTTTTTTTTTTTGAGCTGGAGTCTCACTCTGCCACTCAGGCTGGAGTGCAGTGGCATGCTCATGGCCACCGCAGCCTCAATCTGCTGGGGTCCAGTGATCCTTCCACCTCAGCCTTCTAAGGAGTTGGAACCACAGGCATGCGCCACCACGCCCAGCTAATTTTTTGACTTATTGTAGAGACAAGGTCTTGCCAAGTTGCCCAGGCTGGTCTCAAACCCCTCTTGCCTTGGCCTCCCAAAGTGCTGGGATTACAGGCTTGAGCCACCGCGCCTGGCTAATATTTTGATTTATTGTAGAGACAAGGTTTCGCCATGTTGCTCAGGCTGGTATTGAACCCCTGAGCTCAGGCATTCCTCTTGTCTCTGCCTCCCTAAGTGCTGGGATTACAAGCATGAACCACCACGCCTGGCTCAGCCTGCTTTCTTTTTTTTTTTTTTTTGAGTTGGAGTCTCACTCTGTTGCCCAGACTGGCGTGCTATGGCTGCTCCCGGCCACTGCAGCCTCGACCTGCTGGGCTCCGGCGATCTTTCCACCTCAGCCTTCCAAGTAGCCAGAATTACAGGCATGCGCTACCACGCCCGGCTGATTTTTTGATTTATTGTAGAGATGAGGTCTCGCTGCCTAGGCGGGTCACGAACCCACGGGCTCAGGCAGTCCACTCACCTCAGCCTCCCAAAGGTGCAGGATTACAGGCTGAGCCACTGAGCCCAGCTCATCCTGCTTTCTTATTAAACATGTGCATTCTAGGCCTAGCATGATGGCTCACACCTGTAATCTTAGCACTTTGGAAGGCTGAAGCAGGATTGCTTGATTCTAGCAGTTTGAGACCAGCCTGGGCAACATGGCAAGACCTCTTCTCTACAAGAAATAAAAAAAATTAGTTGGACATGGTGGCACACACCTGTAGTCCCAGCTACTCAGGAGGCTGCAGAAGAAGGATCGCCTGAACCCAGGAGTTTGAGGCTGTGGTGAGCTGTGATCGTGCCACTGCATTTCAGCCTGGGTGACAGAGTGAAAGCCCAACTCAAGAAACAAAACAAAACAAAAACAAAATGTGCATTCTAGAGTTTCTTAACTCTAGGATGTGATGTTTGTAAAGCATACCAATTATTCAGTAACAGATCTTTAGGGAGAAACTATATTGAATATACATATTAAGCTGGGCATGGTGGCTCACATTTGTAATATCAGCACTTTGGGAGGCTGAGACGGGGGATCATTTTGAGGCCAGGTGTTTGAGGCCGGCCTGGCATAGTGGCGCACACATGTAGTCCCCGCTACTCCCGAGGCTCCTATAAGTCCAGGAATTAGTGGCTGCAGTGAGTAATGGTTGTGCCCCAGCACTCCAGCCTGGCCAGCAGAGTGACACCTTGTCTCCAAAAAGCAAAAATAAATAAGACACTGACCATTCTGCTTAGGACTTTGGTATTTGTCCACATGCTTCCCTGGGGGCCATCCCCTGGGGCCACTGACTGTTCACCTGACCCAGTGGGGTCATTTCCTCTATTAGGATGAGTGTTCCTGAAGCTCACTAGCTAGTCCTAGCATGACCAGCCAGAGACCCCTTATTTGAGACGGCCTTGTAGGGGGTTCCTAGGAGGTCAGGGAGCCTAGATAACCTGGCACTTTGGCCTAGGTGTTAGTTGAGGACCTTTTGACAGCAAGTAGCAGAAGCCAGCACATGTCAGACGTTGCAGAGCATGGAGGCATCTCGGGAGCTCGACCCAGAAAGGGCGACTGGTCCTGGACCCTGGGAGACTCGGGGTCTTCTCGCCATCTCCCAGCTCTGCTCTCCTGCACATCCTCTGAACCCTGTCTCTCCAGATGGGCTTCCTCTGCCTGCAACTTTTTTTTTGAGTGGGAGTCTCATTCTGTCACCCAGGTTGGAGTGCAGTGGCACCTCATGGCCATCGCAGCCTCGACCTGCTGGCCTCAGGTGACCCTTCCGCTTCAGCCTGTCAAGTAGCTGGAACTACAGGCGTATGCCACCATACCTGGTTAGTTTTTATGATTTATTGTAGAGTCGAGGTCTCACCAAGCTGCCCAGGCTGGTCTCGAACCCCTGGGCTCAGGTAATCCTCTTGCCTCAGCCTCCCAAAGTGTTGGGATTACAGGTGTGAGTCACTGTGCCAGGCTCACCTGCATCTCTTGTCCCCACTGTGGCCCCGGTTGGTGCTCAGCTCCTGGGTTTATACGGTTTGGCTCAGGCTCATGCAGTCTGACTTGATGAGTCTTTATCTCCATTTTTGAATTAACCCTAAGTGAATCCAGCTGGCCCCACTTGGCTTCACGTCTCACCCAGTCAGGCTGGGGCTTGGGCAGGTTTTTTTTAAAAAGGGGCCCTTGTGGGTAGGTGGGTTCTCTGGAAGGCGTCCCCTCACCTTCCTGGGCCTAAGTTTCCCTCGTCAGCGAGAGGCCCAAGTGCTGACGTTCTGGGGATCTCCCTGATTGCGGTCTCTCTTGGGCAGGAGAGCTTGGGGTGCCCAGCCCTCATAGCTCCGGACTCCTCTGATGGCCGCTGAGGCTGCGGACTCAAGAGGTGGGGCCTGCTGGTCTTGGCCTGGGAACCATGGTTTTGACTCCCTCCACGGGCCCTTCCTGTGTCTAGCCCAGCCCCTCTGTTCCCTGTAGCGTCTCCAACACTCCCCTGCTGAGTGTGGCCCAGGAAGCCCCTATTCCCTACTTCTTCTTCTGACTTCCCTATTTTTTGATTGTTAAGAGACAGGGTAGGGTCTCTTAGCCGGGTGTGATAAAGTGTGCCTGTAGCCCCAGCTACTTGGAAGACAGACGGAAGGATTGCCGGAGCCCAACAGGTCAACGCTGGGGTGGCTGTGAGCGTGCCACTGCACTCCAGCCTGGGCGACAGAGTGAGGCTCCAACTCAAAAAAAAAAAAGAGAGAGAGAGACAGGTCTCACTCTGTCACCCAAGCTGGAGTGCAATGGCAGGATCATAGCTTATGCAACCTTGAACTCTGGCCTCAAGTGATCCCTCAGCCTCAGCCTACTGAGTGGCGGGACTACAGGTGCATGCCACCATGCCCAGTTAAATTTTTATATTTTAGCTGGGCTCGGTGGCTCAGCCTGTAATCCCGGCACTTTGGGAGGCTGAGGTGAGTGGATTCCCTGAGCCCGCGGGTTCGAGACCCACCTGGGCAACTTGGCGAGACCTCATCTCTACAATAAATCAAAAACTTAGCCGGGCGTGGTAGCACGCACCTGTAATTCCAGCTACTTGGAAGGCTGAGGCGGAAGGATCGCCGGAGCCCAGCAGGTCGAGGCTGCGGTGGCCAGGAGTGGCCACTACACTCCGGTCTGGGTGACAGAGTGAGACTCCAACTGAAAAAAAAAAAATATATATATATATATTTTGAGCTGGTCTCGGTGGCTCAGCCTGTAATCCCGCGCCTTTGGGAGGCTGAGGTGAGTGGATTGCTTGAGTCCGCGGGTTTGAGACCCGCCTAGGCAACTTGGTGAGACCTCATCTCTACAATAAATTAAAAATTAGCCGGGCATGGTAGAGTGTGCCTGTAGTTCCAGCTACTCAGAAGGCTGAGGCGGAAGGATCGCCGGAGTCCAGCAGGTCGAGGCTGTGGTGGCTGGGCGTGGCCATTGCACTCCAGTCTGGGTGAGAGAGTGAGACTCCAACTCAAAAAAAAAATTTTTTTGTTTAATATTTTGTAGAAACAGGGTCTTGCTGTGTTGCCCAAACTGTTCTTGAACTCCTGGTCTCAAGCAGGCCTCCTGTCTCCACCTCATGAGTCACTGTGTTTGGCCCAGGGGGCTTCTGACTGATGGCTTCCCCCGCCCAGTCAGCCTTTCACTGCCTGGATGACAGTGCCTGGGATGGCCTCAGGCCTCATCTCTGATGGGGTCACAGACCATGGGAAGCAGACTTAGCGATCCCAGAGCAAAAGGAATACTTTGGGCTGGTTTTGTCCCATTCATTGAAAAAATGTGCAGGTGCAATGTCCTTATTTAAATTTTTTTCCCATAAATTTTACTTAGTGTTGTGGCATTTGTTATTTTCTTGAATATTCAAGCAGCAAAAGAATGTGAATAGAAAAACCTGAAAATGGTTACTTAAAACTTGCCTTCTCTGTGGATATTTTTGCTTGTGGGTGTGACTTTATATTAATGTTTACATTAAGACATTCGTGACCAGGCTTGGTGGCTCAGTCTGTAATCCCAGCACTTTGGGAGGACGATGTGAGTGGATTGCCTGAACCCACGGGTTCAAGACCCACCCGGGCAACTTGGCGAGACCTCATCTCTACAATAAATCAAAAATTAGCCAGGCGTGGTAGCGCGCACCTGTAGTTCCAGCTACTGGAAGGCTGAGCCCAGCAAGTCAAGGCTGCGGTGGCTGGGAGCGTGCCACTGCACTCCAGTCTGAGTGATAGTGAGACTCCAAATCAAAAAAAAAAAAGACATTTGTGTAAGATCCTCTTAGACACATCGTACTGAGTAGATATGACATGATTACAGGCATGCCTCAAAGATACTGTGAGTTTGGGCCCAGACCATGGCAATAAACCTTATATTGCAGTAAAGCAAGTCACAGGAAGTTTTCCGCTTCCCAGTGCATATAAAAGTTAATGTTTGGCTGGATATGGTGGCTTATGGCTGTAATCCCAGCACTTTAGGATGTCAAGGCTGGAGGATCACTTGAGGCCAAGAGTTTGAGACTAGCCTGGGCGACAGAGCAAGACCCTGTCTCCCTGTACCCCCCACCAAAAAAACATTTTACCCGCAGTAGAACTTCTCTCAAAAATAGAGTCAGACTTCTCAAACCCTGCCGCTGCTTTATTAACTAAGTTTCTGGAATATTCTGAGTCCTTTGTTATCAGTTTCACAATATTCCCAACGATATCACCAGGAGGAGATCCCATCTCAAGAAACCACTTTCCTTGCTCATCCGTGAGTGTCAGCTCCACTCAGGTGTGATCATGAATTGCTGCGATTCAGTCCCCTCTCAGGCTCCACTTCTAATTTGAGTTCTCCTGCTGTTTCCACCACTCTGCAGTGACTTCCTCCACGCAAGTCTTGACCCCTCAGTGTCCTCCCTGAGGGCTGGAATCAACTTCTTCCAAATCCTGTTCATGTTTTCACCTCCTCTCATGAATTACAAATATTCTAAATGGCATCTAGAATGGTGAATCCTTTCCAGAAGGTTTTCTTTTTTTTCCTTTTGAGTTGGAGCCTTACTCTGTTGCCCAGGCTGGTGACCTGCTGGGTTCTGGTGATCCTTTCGCCCCAGCTTTCCGAGTAGCTGGAACTACAACATGTGCTACCACGCCCAGTTATATTTTTTTTTTTTTTTTTGAGTTGGAGTCTCACGCTGTCGCCCAGACTGGAGTGCAGTGGCTGCTCCCGGCCACTGCAGCCTCGACCTGGTGGGCTCTGGCGATCCTTCCGCCTCAGCCTTCCGAGTAGCTGGAACTACAGGTGCGCGTTACCTTGCCCGGCTAATTTTTTGATTTATTGTAGAGATGAGGTCTTGCCAAGTTGCCCGGGCTGGTCTCAACCCTGCGGGTTCAGGCAACCCACTCACCTTAGCCTCCCAAAGTGCTGGGATTACATGCTGAGGCACTGAACCAGGCCAGCAATAACATTATTTGTTATTGCTTTTTGTTTTGTCTTGTTTTTGAGTCAGAGTCGCACTCTGTCGCCCAGACTGGAGTGGAGTGACACGCTGCTCATGGCCACTGCAGGCTTGACCTGCTGGGCTCAGGTGGTCCTTCTGCGTCAGCCTTCCAAGTAGTTGTAACTACAGCCATGTGCCACCACACCCAGCTAATTTGTGTGTGTGTGCGTGTGTGTGTGCGTGTGTGCTGGAGTCTCACACTGTTGCCTAGGCTAGAGTGCAGTGGCACGCTCACAGCCACCCTAGTGTTGACCTGCTGGGCTTAGGTGATCCTTTCCACCTCAGCCTTCCAAGTAGCAGGAACCACAGATACATGCCACCATGCCCAGCTGGTTTTTGTGATTTATTGTAGAGATGAAGTCTCATCAAGTTGCCCAGGCTGGTCTTGAACCCCCAGGCTCAGGCAGTCCTCCCACCTCAGCTTCCCAAAGTGCTGGGATTATAGGCTGAGCCACTACGCCCGGCTTAATTAATTAATTAATTAATTAATTGTAGATATGAGGTCTTACCATGTTGCCCAGGCTGGTCTGGAACCCACAGGGTCAGACAGTCCTCTCACCTAGCACCAGCCTCCCAAAGTGCTGAGGTTATAGGCATGAGTCATCATGCCCAGTAGCAATAATATTTTGAAAGAAATATATTTTTCTGAATGGCAGATCTCAACAGTGGGCTTAAAATATCCAGTAAACCATGCTGGAAACAGATGTTCTGTTACTCCGGCTTTGTTGTTTCACTTATAGAGCACAGACAAAATAGATTTTAGTATAATTCTTAATGGTGATAGAATGTTTGTTCATCATTTGACTTAGGGGTCTCACTTTATCGCTCAGGCTGGAGCGCAGTGGCACGCTCACGGCCACTGCAGCCTCGACCTGCTGGGCTCAGGTGGTCCTTCTGCCTCCTTCTTTCCAGTAGCGGGAACTACAGGCATGCCACCACGCCCTGCTAAGTTTTTGGTTTACGGTAGAGGTGAGGTCTCACTAAGTTGCCCAGGCTGGTCACCAGCCTGTGAGCTCAGGCAGTCCTCTCACCTGGGCCTCCCAAAGAGCTGGGATTACGTGCATGGGCCACCATGCCTGGCCTAGATCGTTCTTCATCCCTGAGTAGCTGGGATCGCCGGGATGCACCACCACACCCGTCTGGCTTTTAAATTTTTTGTAGAGATGAGGTCTTGCTGTGTTGCCTTGTCTGATCTTGAGCAGTGCTCCCACGCCAGCCTCCCTAAGTGCTGGGATTACGGATGAGCCACTGTGCCTGGCCAATTACTGTCCTTTTAAGAGGGAAAGTCACAGACAGAAGAGGAGAAACGCAGAGAAGATGGAGGCAGAGCCTGGCGTCTCGCAGCCACGAGAAGGCCAAGGACTGCGGGCAGCCATGAGCAGCTGGGAACGGTTCGCCCTCAGAGCCTCCAAAGGAGCCAACCCTGCCGATGCCGGGATTTCACACTTCTGGCCTCCGGAGCTGTGAGAGAATACATGTCTCCTTTTCAGCCACCCAGTTTCAGAATTTGTTACAGCAGGACTAAGAAACTAATACAGACAGGGCTAGAAAGGGGTGCAAGGAAAGAAAGAAACATAGTAGCAGATTTAGAATTTGTGCAACATAGTAACAGAATTAGAATCTTTTTTTTTTTTTTTTTTGAGTTGGAGTCTCACTCTGTCGCCCAACCTGGAGTGCATTGGCCGCTCCCGTCCACTGCAGCCTTGACCTACTGGGCTCCGGTGATCCTTTCCCCTCAGCCTTCCAAGTAGCTGGAACTACAAGCGCGCGCTACCATGCCTGGCTAATTTTTGATTTATTGTAGAGATGAGGTCTCGCCAAGTTGCCCAGGCGGGTCTCGAACCCGTGGGCTCAGGCAATCTACTCACCTCGGCATCCTAAAGTACTGGGATTACATGTTGAGCCACTGAGCCCAGCCGAATCACAAATATCCTAAATGGCATCTAGAATAGTGAATTCTTTTCAGAAGGTTTTCTTTTCTTTATTTTTCTGAGTTGAAGTCCCACCCCATCGACCAGGCTGGAATGCAGTGGCACACTCACAGCTGCCGCAGCCTCAACCTGCTGGGCTCAGTTGATCCATCTGCCTCAGCCTTCCAAGTAGTTGGAACTACAGGCATGCACCACCAAGCCTGGCAAATTTTTTAATTTTTTTTTTTTTTTGAGTTGGAGTCTTACTCTGTTACCCAGACTGGAAAGCAGTGGCTCGCTCCCAGCCACTGCAGCCTCAACCTGCTGGGCTTTGACGATCCCGCCGCCTCAGCCTTCCAAGTAGCCAGAACTACAGGCGTGTGCTGCTACACCCGGCTAATTTTTTGATTTATTGTAGTGACGAGGTCTCGCCAAGTTGCCCAGGTGGGCCTCGAACCTGCAGGCTCAGGCAATTCATCACCTCGGCCTAATTTTAAAATTTTTATTGTAGAGATGAGGTCTTGCCAAGTTGCCCAGGCTGATCTCGAACCTGTGGGCTCAGGCAGTTCTCTCACCTCGGCTTCCCAAAGTGCTGGAATTATAGGCATGAGCCACTGCACCTGGCCCAGAAGGTTTTCTTTTTTCTTTTCTTTTTTTTTTGAGTTGGAGTCTCACTGTTGCCCAGACTGGAGTGCAGTGGCATGCTCCCAGCCACCGCAGCCTCGACCTGCTGGGCTCCGGCGATCCTTCCGCCTCAGCCTTCCAAGTAGCTGGAACTACAGGTGTGCGCTACCACATCTGGCTAGTTTTTATTTATTGTAGAGATGAGGTCTCACTGAGTTGCCTAGGCGGGTCTCAAACCCGCGGGCTCAGGCAGTCCACTCACCTCAGCCTCCCAAGGTGCGGGATTACAGGTTGAGCCACCGAGCCTGGCTTCGATTGATTGATTAAGTT
The DNA here is from genome assembly GCF_000164805.1 of Carlito syrichta. Classification (NCBI taxonomy): domain Eukaryota; kingdom Metazoa; phylum Chordata; class Mammalia; order Primates; family Tarsiidae; genus Carlito; species Carlito syrichta. The sequence goes on from NW_007255595.1 coordinate 38,223, forward strand.
GGGGGTCTCACTCCACTGCTCAGGCTGGAATACAGTGCACAATCATGGCTCACCACAGCCTTGACTTCCTGGGCTCAGGCGATCATTCTGTCTCAGCCTCCAGAGTAGCTGGGACTACAGGCACATGCCATCATGCCTGGCTAATTTTTTAATTTTTTGTAGAGATGAGGTCTTGCTATGTTACTCAGGCTGGTCTCAAATCCTGGGCTCAAGCAGTCCAGTCACCTCAGCCTCCCAAAGTGGTGGGATTACAGGTGTGAGACATGTGCCTGGCCTGATTTAATTTTAGAATGGTAAATGAGTACTGGCCTTCGACCCCCTGACAAGAGAGCCAGCCTGTCCTTTGAAGCTTTAGTGCTTTAATTGACTCTTCCTTTCCAGCTATGAAAGTCCCGGATGGCATCTTCTGATAGAAGGCTGTTTTGTCCATAGTGAGAATCATCTAGTGTGGCCGCACTCATCGGGATCTGAGCTAGATCTTCAGGAGAACTCACTCAGCTTCTCCGTCAGCACCTGCTGCCTCCCCTGCACGTGCGCGTTCTGGAGATGGCTGCTTTCCTGAAGCCTCGTGACCCAACCTCTGCGGGCGTCAGACTTTTCCTCTGCAGCTTCCTCGCTTCTCTCTGCCTGCACAGAATGGAAGAGTTGGGTTAGGCCTTGGCTTAAGGGAACGTCCCGGCCGGTCTGATCTCTCCAGACCAGCGAAGCTTTCTCACTGTCAGCAACAGGGCCACTTGTTTTCCTGTTGTTTGTATGTTCCTTGGGGCGGTACTTGGAGTCTCCTTCGTGCACTCTTCCTTTGCCCGCACGGCTTGGCCACTGATTGCCACTGAGGCCTCACTTGGGCCTGTCTCTGCTTTCGAGCTGCTTTCCTCGCTAAGCTTAGGCATTTCTCACTTTTGATTCACAGTGAAAGACATGAAACGCTTCCTTTCACTGGGATGCTTGGAGGCCACCGTAGGGTTCTCAGTTGGCCTAATGCGATATTGTTCTGTCTCAGGGAAGGGGGAGACCCGAGGAAAAGGAGAGACATGAGGGACTGGCCGGTGGGTGGAGCAGTCGGAACATGTATTGATTCAGTTCTGTCTTATATGGGTACAATTTGTGGTGCCTAAAGACATTTGCAGCAGGAACATCAAAGAGCACTGAGCACAGATCACTGTAACAGACACAATAAGAATGAAAGATGAGCCGGGCGTGGTGACTCATGCCTGTCATCCCAGCACTTTGGGAGGCCGAGGTGGGAGGATCGCTTGAGTCTAGGAGTTTGAGGCCAGCCTGGGCAACATAGTAAGGCCCCATCTCTACAAATAATCAAAAAAATTAGCTGGGTGTGGTGGTGTCTACCTGTGGTCCCAGCTCCTTGGGAAGCTAAGGAGGAGGAGGATCGCATAAGCCTTGGAGGTCAAGGCTGGGGTGAGCTGTGATTGTGCCCCTGTGCCCTAACCTGGGAGACAGTGAGGCCCTGACTCAAAAAAAAAAAAAGATGGCTGTGTGGCTTATAAAGCTGGGG
>NW_007255595.1:41172-41942 GCF_000164805.1 Carlito syrichta
GAAGGATCGCTGGAGCCCAGCAGGTAGAGGCTGTGGTGGCCGGGAGCGGCCACTGCACTCCAGTCTGGGTGACAGAGTAAGACTGCAACTCAAAAAAGAAAAAAGAAAAAGAATGAGCGAATGAACCAGGGGCAGTGACACCAGTAATCCCAGCACTTTGAGGGGGCTGAGGTGGGAGGATTGTTTGAACCCAGGAGTTTGAGACCAGCCTGGGCAACATAGCAAGACTCGTCTCTATGAAAAATTAGCCAAGCATGGTTATGTGTATCTGTAGTCCCAGCTACTTGGGAGGCTAAGGTAGAAGGATTGCCAGGAGGTCGAGGCTGTAGTGGCCCTGAGCATGCCACTGCACTCCAGCCTGGGTGACAGAGTGAGACTTTGACCCCCCCCCAAAAAAAAGTTTGAAATATGAGAATTACCAAATCATGACAGAGACATGAAGTGCATGCGCGCTTCTGGTAAAATGGTGCCAGCAGATACTCCATGTAGAGTTGCCAGAGAGCTTCAATTTATAAAAGATGCAACATCTGCAAAGTGCAATAAAGCAAAGTGCAATACAATGAGGGTTTTTTTTTTTTTTTGAGTTGGTGTCTCACTCCATTGCCCAGGCTGGAGTGCAGTGGCACACTCAGGACCATCCCAGTGTCGACCTGCTGGGCTCTGGCAATTCTTCTGCCTCAGCCTTCTAAGTAGCCAGAACTACAGGCACACACTACCATGCCTGGCTAATTTTTTGACTTATTGTAGAGATGAGGTCTCACCAAGTTGCC
>NW_007255596.1:0-490 GCF_000164805.1 Carlito syrichta
CATTAGCTAACGAGTAAGCTAACTCGCTAGCTAGCTGGTTAAGTCAGCTAGCTAGATAGGAAGCTGATTATTTAAGTCAGAGGGTTAGCTAGGTAGCTAGCTTGTTAACTAACTAAGTCAGTTGGCTAGCTAGGTCGCTAGCTCATTAGCAAACTACTTTAGTAAGTTGGCTAACTAGGTATCTAGCTCATTAGCTAACTACTTAACTCAGTTGGCTAGCTAGGTATCTAGCTAGTTAAGTAAGTTAGTTAAGTCAACTGGGTAGCTAGGTAGCAAGCTAGTTAAGTCATCAAGTTAAGTCAGCTAGGTAACTAGTTAATCAGCTAGCTAAGTCAGCTCGCTAGCCAGCTAGCTAGCTAGGTAGTTAGCTAATTAAGTCAATTGGCACTCCAGCTGATAGTCAGTTAAGTCAGCTAGTTAAGTCAACTGGCTAGCCAGCTAGATATCTAGGTTGCTAACTAGTTAAATCAGCTGGCTACCCAGCTGGCTA
>NW_007255596.1:2018-2460 GCF_000164805.1 Carlito syrichta
CTGACTGGCTAGTCAGCTAACAAGTTTAGTCAGCGGTTGAGTCCCTGGCTGGCTACTGAGCTAATGAGTTAAGTTGGCTGGTGGAGTCAGCTGGCTGGCTAGTGAGCTAATGAGTTAAGTTGGCTGGTGGAGTCAGCTGACTGGCTCCAGAGCTAATGAGTTAGGTCAGATGGTGACGTCAGTTGGCTGGCTCATCAGCTAATGAGTTAAGTTGGCTGGCAGAGTCAGCTGGCTGGCTCGTCAGCTGACGATTTAAGTTGGCTGGCAGAGTCAGCTGGCTGGCTAGTTTGCTAATGAGTTAAGTAAGCTGGAGAAGTCAGTTGGTGAGCTCATCATTTAATGAGTTATGTCAGCTGGCAAAGTCAGCTGACTAGCTCATCAGTTAAAGAGTTAATGCAGCTAGTTAAGTCAGCTAGATAACTAGTCAGCTACCTAGTTAAGT
>NW_007255597.1:0-2295 GCF_000164805.1 Carlito syrichta
GCTCTGAAAACCCGCTAGACCAGTTTTGCTTGAGAAAACCAAATAGCCAAAGACCCACGATTTTCATGGAAATACAAAAGAGTGGTTCCAGCTACTTGGAAAGCTGAGGAAGAAGGATCGCTGGAGCCCAGCAGATTGAGGCTGTGGTGGCCAGGGGCATGCCACTGCACTCCAGCCTAGGTGACGGAGTGAGACTTCAATCAAAAATAAAAGAAGTCCAGCATCTTTGTTTTATCCTCGCCAACTGCTGACCCTAGGCGTGTTCCAGCCACTTCTGCACAGTTCACTAGGGCTGTGGGGCTCGTTTAATGAATTACCTTCTGCCCCCAGTGGTCGGAGCGCTCTGGACTGTCCCCACTGTGGCTTGCCGGACACCTTTTAAGTGACTGACCTTGAGTGGGGAGATCCCAGTTCCTCCCTGAGGCTCTTTGGATGTGGTGGGATATTTGTATTTCTGGTGGCTGTCCAGTGGTGAGTTTTGTAGCTTTTCGCACCAACAGTGGAGTAGTAGCCGCTAGACATACCGGCCATCTTGTGTCACCAAGTCTAGGAGTTTAGACAAATAGATGACACAGTGGGGAATCAGCTTTGCCTTTTGTATTAAACTTCCAAGGGTCACCCCTTGTTTCTCAACCACGTATAAAGTAAAGGGATTTCTAGGTTTGGAATTCCCAGGACAGGGGCAGAGGTCAAGGCAAATTGGATTTGGTGTGGTGTCTTTCCCCTCATTTAGGTTCACTCAAGAGGTTCCAAGCAAGGCCCCGAAGGGCTTCGTAAAGTGGCCACGCCATCGGCCTATAGTTTGATATCTGGATTCAGTAAAACCTGGCCATTCTCAGGAAGCTCCAATGTTACTTCCAGAAATCTGGTGCCGTAAAACCCAATATGGCTTTCTCTGGGTAGAAAAAGAATGAGTCTCATTTGTCAGGGTGCAGTCCTGGTATATGACCTATGTTTGAGAGATTTGATTTGTGTCATGGAGGCAGTTATCCAATAACCTCTTTGTCTTGGGATGATTACAACCTGAAGAGTATTGTCATCTCAAGTCTCCTCCTATGAGGGACAACAGGCTAACAATCCATCCTGTTGGAGAAGGGTTTTATTTGTTAATTCAGATCTCTGTGGTTCCAAGTAAAAGCATTACCAAAAGGTTTGCACTTCCTCAGGGAGGACAATCCATGTAGATTGTTGAGAATTCCAAGAATAAGGGTTGGCATGTTCAAAAAAAAATTTTGAGGATTCAGGTTGTAAGGGGATACAATTAAAGCATCCTTTGAGTCTAAGACCATGAAGTGCATCACAATCCTAATCCTCACACTAGTCTTAGCCCTAGCCCTAATCCCTAAGCTCCTAAGTCCCAGAACCCCCAACTCCCAATCTCTAACCACCCTAACCCCTTACAACCCAAATCCCTAAACAGCCTAACCCTAACAACCCTAAGCCCTAACCCGTCACCCAACATCCTAACATCCTAAAAACCTAACACCCTAAATCCCTAGCACCTAAAATCCTAACTGTAAAACCCTAGCCCCAGGCTTGGCCCCTGGCCCTGACCCCAGACACCAGACCCTGGAGCATGGACCCTGACCCTTGACCCTAACTCTAACTAAACCCTAATCCTAAACCCTAACCTTAACACTAACCCTAACACTAAACCCTTACCCTTACTCTAACGTTTACGCTAAAACATTACCCTAACCATTACCCTAAATCCTAACTCTAACCCTAAACCTTAACCCCAAACTCCTAAACCCAACCCAAATCTTAAATGCTAAACCCTAAACCCTAATCTTTAAAGCCTAACCCCTAATCCTAAACCCTAAATCCCAACCCAGATCTCTAACCTCAACAGTCCAACACCCTTATCCCTAACCCCCACCCTCACATAACACCCTCACCCCAACCCCAACACCTGACTCGGACTCAAACCCCAAAACCTAAACTCTAACCACCCTAAACCCTAACCATAACCACCCTAATGCCTGAACTCTGAACATGAACCCAAACTCTGAACCCTGAACCCCAAACCCAACTCCAACCCAACTCCTAAACCTTAAAGCCAACCCCGAACCCTATCCCCCAACCTAGACCCTAACTCCTAGCCCCTAGGCCCTAGGCCCTGACCCCTGAATTCTGACCCTGATTCTGGATCATGGACCTTGGACCCTGACCTTTAACCCTAGCCCTAACCCTAAGCCCTAACCCTAACGGCTAAACCCTAATCCTAGACCCAAACCCAACACTAAGCCCTTACTGTTACCCTAATGTTTACCCAAAAACCTTATTCTAACCATT
>NW_007255597.1:2315-3296 GCF_000164805.1 Carlito syrichta
ACCCTAAATCCCAACCCAGATCTCTAACCTCAACAGTCCAACACCCTTATCCCTAACCCCCACCCTCACATAACACCCTCACCCCAACCCCAACACCTGACTCGGACTCAAACCCCAAAACCTAAACTCTAACCACCCTAAACCCTAACCATAACCATCCTAATGCCTGAACTCTGAACATGAACCCAAACTCTGAACCCTGAACCCCAAACCCAACTCCAACCCAACTCCTAAACCTTAAAGCCAACCCCGAACCCAATCCTCCACCCTAGCCCCAAACTCCTAGCCCCTAGGCCCTAGGCCCTGACCCCTGAATTCTGACCCTGATTCTGGATCATGGACCTCGGACCCTGACCTTTAACCCTAGCCCTAACCCTAACTGCTAAACCCTAATGCTAGACCTAAACCCAACACTAAGCCCTTACTGTTAACCTAATGTTTACCCAAAAACCTTATTCTAACCATTACTCTAAACACTAAACCCTAAAATTTTTTTTTTTTTGAGACGGAGTCTCACTCTATTGCCCAGGCTGGAGTGCAGTGGCACGCTCCTGGCCAACACAGCCTTCACTAGCTGGGCTCCAGCGATCCTTCTGCCTCAGTCTTCCAAGTAGCTGGAACTACAGGCACACGATACCACACCCGGCTAATTTTTTTGATTTACTATAGAGATCAGGTCTCGCCAAGTTGCCCAGGTGGGTCTCAAACCCACGGGCTCAGGTAGTTCACTCACTCGGCCTCCCAAGCACAGAATTACAGGCTGAGCCACCAAACCTGGTGCCCTAAACCATAAATTAAACTTAACCCGTAACCCCAATCCTAAATGCTAAACCCTGATCTTAACCCTACAGATTCAATCCTAAACCCTAAACTCTAATCCCTAACCCCTACTTCAAACTCAAAACCCTAAACCCTGAACATTAGCTTCTAATCCCAACACTAACCCCTAGCCTTATCCCTAACCCTAACCATAACCCCAAC
>NW_007255598.1:0-466 GCF_000164805.1 Carlito syrichta
AGTATCTGTGTAATTTATTTTCCTTTTTTGATGATATATAATATTTGTACATATTTATGGGGTATATGTAATATTCTGATACATGTATACAATGTATTCAGATCAATTCAGAGTATTTTGGATATCCATCACCATGAACACTTAACATTTCTTTGTGTTTGGAACATTTTAAATATATCTTCTGTACATTTAAAAATAGGTTTATTGTTGTTAACTATAGTTGCACTATTGTGTTGTCAAACACAATACTTTAGTCCTTCTATCTAACTGTATACTTGTAGCCACTCTCTTTTTTCACCTTCTCCCAACACACACCCTTCCCAGCCTCTTGTAACTATTATTCCACTCTCTGCCTCTACAAGATCAATATTTTTAGTTTTCACATAAGAGTAAAAACATGCATATTTGTCTTTCCAACCCTGATTTATTTCACTGAATGTAATGACCTCCCGTTATTTCCATGTTG
>NW_007255598.1:1428-2523 GCF_000164805.1 Carlito syrichta
TGATTTACTTCATGAATCTCTGGGGGGGGAATATATATATATATGTTTGTAGTGGAAAGCTTGAGTTTGCGAACCCAGGCCCACCACGTAAATATACATGATGGCCACTTTAATTTTCTTAATGTTCTTCTGTATTAAATGAACATGTTAAATGTGCCAGCTTGCCTCTTATGATTCAAGGTGTATGAGATCTCTACCTGATTCCAGAAGAGGCCACACAATTCAATGCCCAGCAAACTAGGAACAATTTGGGATATTCTCAGACTTGTCAGGAAAGAAATATGGTGTTTCCACCAGGAATAGGGAAACAATGAATTGCAACACTGTCAGTTGCTGCTGAGACTGAGCCTGGCAGAAAAGGAGACGGGTGGGATCCGAGGCCAGCGGTACCGAAAATCAATTAAGAAAATTTCTCGTTGAGAGCGTGGGATCCCAGCTTGGGATCGAGAGAAAGAGTGAGACACGGAGACAGGTCTCCTTAGCGACCAATTCCTCTCTCAGCCAAACACCTATTCACCAGCCCTGTGCCTGTGACGTCTCAATGGGGCTCAAGACAGAGACGCGGCACGCCGCGGGGGGGGGGGGGGGCGCGTGTGCTCAGTCTAGAGCGAAGAAAAGGCGACCACGGGCACCGCGCGTGGCCCCACCAACCGCCGGCGCAGGTGGACGCTCTAGCCTGGGGACTTCCTCCTGCTGCTCGCAGGTAATGGGCACCAGGTGGGCCACTCTGTGGGGATGGGTGGGGAATCCCCTACTGGCTTCCGCACTCTGTGGCTGTGTCCTGGACCTGTATCTGGCTCACAGGGGCAGAGCCTGCTCAAAGCTCATCCCGGGACCAACCCAGTTCCTGCCAGGCTCCCCTAGACCCTCTCCCGTCATCATGGCTGCCCTGCAGCACTGGCCAGGGGACTAGCTGGAAGGGTTCCAAGGAGGCACACGATTGTGGGAACTGACTGAATGCTGCCCGCTATGACATCTCTTCCCAGCTGGCGGAGTCTCTTCGTTTCTTTTACAAATTGGGTAAAATCCCTTAAGCCTGACAACATTCCTCAGATGATTCATGTGGTGGTGACCCAGCCAGGCTTTGATTCCTGG
>NW_007255599.1:0-562 GCF_000164805.1 Carlito syrichta
CTGACTTAACTAGCTGAAATAACAAGCTAGTCTGGTGGATAGCCATCTGCCTTAACTAGTTTTTTAATTAACTATTCAGCTTCATGGCCAACTGATTTAATGAGCTGCATTAACTAGCTAGCCAGCTGATTTTCAGCTGAATTAACTAGCTGACTTAACCAGCTAGACAGCTGGATAACCAGGTGAATAATTAGCTGGCTACGTATCAAGCAAGCTGGCTAGAAAAGTGACTTGCTTAGCTGACTTAAGCTCGCAAGCTAGCTTGCCAGCTTACTTAACAAGCTAGCTACCCACCTAGCCAGCAGGCTAGTCAGCTGATTTAACTAGCTGACTTGAACAGCTAGCCTGCTGGCTAGCAAGCTGACTTATCTAGCTAGTTACATACCAATCCAGCTGGCTAGACAGCTGACTAAACTAGCTGACTTAACCAGCTAGTTGGTTGGCTAGCCAGTTGACTTAACTCAAAGACATCACTAGCTAGCCAGGTAGCTACCTAGCTGACTTAACTAGCTAGCTACCTACCTTGCCAGTTGGCTAGCCAGCTCTCTTAACTGGCTGAATT
>NW_007255599.1:786-3235 GCF_000164805.1 Carlito syrichta
GTTAACTTACTCGTTATCTAATGTACTAGCTAGCTGACTTAGTCATCCGACTTAACTCGTTAGCTAATGAGTTTCGTAGGTGGCTCAAGCAGCTTAACTTAACTCCTTAGCTAACTAGCTAGCTAGCCTACTCAACTAGCTGACTCAACCCGTTTGATTACTAGCTAGATAGCTGACACAACCAGCTGACTTAATCAGTTAGTTAACTACCTGATTCAACCTGCTGACTTAACCCTGTAGCTAAATACCTAGCTTGCTGTCTTAACCAGCTAACTTAATTAGAAAGCTGACTTAACTAGCGAATTAGGTAGGTGTCTTAACTACTTAGGTAGCTGACTTAACTGGCCGACTTAACTAGTTAGCTAGTTGACTAACTTCCTGAATTAAATAGTTAGCTAACAATTTAACTAGCTGAATAACTAGTTGACTTATCTAATTAGCTAACTAGTTAGTTAACAGACTTAAGTACCTGACTTAAATAATTAGCTAACTAGTGAGCTAGCTGACTTAGCTAGCTGACTTATTTCGCTAACTAATGAGCTAGCTGACTTAGCTAGCTGACTTTACTAGTTGGCTAAAGAGATAGCTAGCTGACTTAACTATTGGTTAATGAGTAGGCACCTTTTATAACTAGTTGGTAAACGAGTTAACTAGCTGACTTAACTATTTGTTTAACGAGTTAGCTAGGTGACTACTTTTTGGCTGATGAGTCTTCAGAAGAGGTAGCTGGTTTGGCACATTGGCTGACAACTCGACCGACTTATTAGCTGGATAAAAAAGTTGGCCGGCTAGTCGGCAGACTTGTTAGCTGGGTTAGATAGTTGACTTACTAGTTGGCCCACTAGTCAACTCTGTTAACTAGTTGGATGGCTGGTGGGCTGAACTAACTAGTTGGCAGATTAGTAGGTTTACTAGTTAGCTGGCCTAAATTGTCAGCGATTAGTTAGCTGAGCTAAATTGTCAGCTGGCAAATTAGCCATCTAGTCGGCCGATTGGTTAGTTGACTTTACTAGATGGCTGGTTAGGTGTCCGACCAGTTAGCTGACTTAACTAGTCAGCCAGTTAGTTAAACGAGAGGTGAGCTGACTTTACTAATTGTCCAGCAAGTGAGCCAACATGTCAACTGACATAACTAGTCGGTCAGTGAGTAAGCCGACTGGTTAGATGACTTTACTAGTCGCCTGGCAAGTAAGCTGACTGGTCAGTTGATTTTAGTCAGCTGCTGATTGAGCCAACTGGTCAGAGGACTTAACTAGTAGTCTGGCGAGTGAGCTGACCTGTAAGCCAAATTAACTAGTCAGCCAGCGAGTGACATGATGGGCGAGCTGGCTTAAGTGTTCAGGTGGTGAACAAGCCGACTGGTTAGCTGACTTAACTGGTCGGCTGGTGAGCTAGCTGACAAGTTAGTTAATCTGTTGGCCTATGAGTGAGCTGACAAGTTAGTTGACCTGTTGGCTGGCGAGCAACGACTAGTTTGTTGACTGGTTGGCAGGCAAGGGAGCCATCTAGTATGCTGACCTGATGGAAAACGAGCAAGCCCACTAGCTAGATGACCAGCTAGCTGAGTGGCTAGCCAACTGGTTAGCTAAATAACTAGCTGATTTGCTAACTGACTTAACTAGATAGTTGACTAGCCAGTTGGCTATCTAGCTGACATAACTAAATAGCAAACAAGCTATCTAGCTGTCTAGGTAGCTGACTTAATTAACTAGCTCACTGGCTAGTTAGCTGGCTAGCTGACTTAACAATATAGTAGACCAGCTAGCTAGCTGACTAGCAAGCTGAATAGCTAGCTGACTTAACTATCTAGCTGAAGAGTTAGCTGATTTGCTAGCTGTCTTAATTAGCTTGCTGGATAGCTAACTGACTTTACTAGCTGACTAGCAGGTTGGCTGGATAGATGGCTAATCAGCTGACTTCAGTATTTAGCTGCATGTTTGGCTAGACTGATAGCAATCTGGCTTAACTATTAGCTACTTGGCTGGCTAGCTAGCTAGGGAGCCAACTAGCCAAAAAGCAGGCTGGCCAGCTGGCTAGCAACCTGGGTTAATTAGGCAGCCTGCTGGCTGGACAGTCGGATAGCCAGCTCGCTTAACTAGTCAGCCACACTGCTGGTCAGTCGGCTGGCCAGCCGGCTAAACTAGCTGGCCACCTACCTGACAAGCCTGCTAACCAGCTGGCTTAACTTGCCAGCCACCTAGCTAGCCAGCCGGCTAACTAACTGATTTAACTACCTGACTTAACTAGATAGCCATCCGGATAGCCAGCTGGCTTAACTAGCTAGTCACTTAGCTAGCCATCCATCTAGGCAGCTCCCTGAACTCACTGGCTAAACTAGGTGGCCATCTGGCTAGCCAGCTGACTTAATTAGCTAGCAAACGACCTAGCCATGTGGCTAGCCAGTTGACTTAACCAGCTGATTTAACCACGCAGCCAGCTGGCTAGTCAG
>NW_007255600.1:0-5521 GCF_000164805.1 Carlito syrichta
CCGTAAAAAAGTATCATGTTGCTGTATTTGGATGTAACTTTCGTCTGAACATGAACTTGGTAATCCTTAAATTTCCGTTTGTACTTTATTTGGAGAGGGGCTGAGGGTTTTGCAGTTGCCAAATATTTAGTATGAATTACTAAAATGTAACCCGGATCCATGGATTCCATGACCCTAGGAAACATCTGGGCATCTGCATTTTTGTACACAGAGTTTTGGAATCCACATGGACAGGGAATTTCCAGGCATCTTGCTGATAACGGAAAGGGAATCTTGGAGTTCTCAATCGCCTAAATCTACAAAGTCTCTTGATAAGATTTAATCAGCAATCTGGGCTTCTATGTCGCCATATTTTTAGTGTGTCTTTTGAAAAGAGATCAGGCATCTTGGGTTGCAATTCCTCAAGAACTTTATGGGAGTCTTTCTCTTCATATCCAAGCAACTGGAACTCTAGGTCACCAGAAAATTTCTTTACGTATTGTTGAAAATGAAGCATGAATTTCAGTAATGGGAGTCCTCATATACAGAACACTACACGACCTGTTGCTACGGACGAATAAGGAATCTTGCTTCAACGAGTCCTCCAACCTATAAGCCAACAGAGCATCTTGCTAAGAGGTAATCAGCATTCAGGTTTTTGGAGTAGGAAACTGGATAATGGCAGTCCTCATAAACGGGAAACTGCACTGTCTATTGCTAAAGGAGAATAAGGAATCTGGTTTACACGTGACCTCCATCCCAATAAAACTTCAGGGTTTCTTGCTAATGGCTAAACACGAATATGGTTTTTTGAAGCATAACATAGGGAAATGAAATCCTCATATACAGACAAATTCAGGGACTTTTCCTAAGAAAGAATAAGGAATGTATGAGACATGTTTTCTCAATCTCCAAAAAAGTATACGGCGTCTTCATAGGAAGATCATAGATCTAAACCAGAATCAAGATTTCGACGTATGTATCTGTGAACCGGAGTACTCATATACAGGTAACTGCACGGCTGTTGCTAAAAATAAGGAATCTGGATTATACGATTCCTCAGTCCTGAAAATCGACAGGGCATCTTGCTGACGGTTAAAGGAGAATCAGGGATTCGAGGCATGAATGTGGGTAATAGCAATCCTCATGTACAGGAAACTACATGACCTCTTGCTAATAAAAGAGAAGAAATCGGTTTTCCACGGTTCCTCTATCAAAAAATCTACAAGACTTCTTACTAAGGGTTAAACCAGTATCAGGGTTTTGAAACAGGAAACAAGGGAATGAGAAACCTCACATACAGGAGACTACATGGTCTCTAACTAAGTATGAATAAAGAATCATGGTTGTAGGCGCGCTCAATCCAAAAAATTCCCAGGTTGTCTACTATGGGACAAACAAGAAACAGATCTTCGATGTCCCTAAATGTTTTAGAGCAATTTAGCATTTGGATATTATGAATCGATCATTTCAGGACTCCAGCAATATTCTGGTCCTCTTAAAAGTTGTAAATGATATTGGTCACTGCAAGTCCGTTAGGTTCCTCAGAACAACTAAGACCAGACTCCAGGACAAAAAGAATCTTCTTGACATATTCGGATGTAACTCTGGTCTTAATGTGTACACTGTAATCCTTCCCCTTCCGTGTCCCTCTTTATTTTGAGAAGGGTCAAGGATTTTGCACTTGCCAAGTGTTTACTACATACTTTTAATGGTAACCAGGAATCATGGAATCCACGAAACTAGGAAACTTCTCGGCATCTGTCTTTGGATATACTGAATTTGGAATCCAAATCGAGAGGAAAAATCAGGGTATCTTACCGAGAATTAAAAGGAAATCCGGTTCAAGGTGTTGTCATTTTTCGGAATCTACAGGGCCTCTTGATAAGGTTTAATCAGCAATCTGGGCTTCTGGGTCCCTACATTTTCAGAGCTATTTGCTCCGTGGATACGCTAAAACTGTCATTACAGATCCTCAGGACCTTTCTGGTCCTCTTGTTAGTTGTAATCAAGTATTTGGCCGTAGAAATCCTTTTGTTTCTTGGGACCATCTATGACCATAATCATATTCCCCAGAATCGAAAGGTATATTGGTACAAAATTCCTCGATTCAGGTGACTTCAAAGTACAGAAAATTCCTGTCGATGGGCAGGTAGGAATTGGGGTTTTGGTTTGGAATATTCCACATTTTGGGGTGGTCTTGTGAAGGGGAACCAGGAATCTTGGTTTCCACCTCCCAAAGAACATTATGGACGTCTTTCTCTTGATATCCAAAAAACTGGAAGTCTCGTTCGCCAGGAACTGTCTCAGCATCCTGCAGAGTGAAGCAGGTAGCTGGATAATGGAGGTTGTCATATACAGAAAACTACACGTCACATTGCTAAGGAAGTATAAGGAATCATATTTTATGAGTTCTCAATCCCAAAAACTACAGGCCATCTTTCTAAGACGTAACCATCAGTCAGGTTTTTGAAGTAGTAATCTAGGTAATTCCAGTCCTCACATAAAGGAAACTTCACTGCCTATTGCTAAGTAAGAATAAGAAATCTGCGTTACTTGCATTCTCAATCCCAAAAAAGCTTAAGGACATCTTGCTATGGGCTAAACACGAATCATGGTGTTTTCGAGCATGAATCTGGAAAATGGAGTGCTTATTTACAGGCAACTACATGACCTTTTGCTAAGAAAGAATAAGGAATCTGGGTAACACGAGTCCTAAATCCCAAAAATCTACAGAACATCTTGGAAGGGTCTAAAAAATCAGCATTTCAAAGCAGGACGTATCTAATGAGAGTCCTAATATACAGGAAAATACACAGCCCCTTGCCAAGGAAGAAAAAGAATTGGAGTTATAGGAGTCCTCAGTCTTTAAAATCAACAGGCCATTTGCTGTGGACTAAACAAGAATCAAGGTTTAGACGCTGGAACATAGGTAATAGCAGTCCTCATATGCAGAAAATACATGATCTCTAGCTAAGGAGAACTAAGAAACCTCTTTTACATGGTTCCTCCGTCACAATATTTACATGACATCTTGGTAATGGCAAAACAAGAATCAGTTTTTCCAAACAGGATTCTGGGGAATGGGAGTCCTCAAATACAGGACATTACACGGCCCTTCGCTAAAGAAGAATAAGGAATCTGTGTATACACTAGTCCACAATCCAAATAATTCTCAGCGTGTCTTGCTGCGGTATAAACACCAATCAAGGCTTCGAGCTCGTCTCGTATTTCAGAGATATTTGGCTTGTGGGTTTAATGAATCAGTCATTTCAGGACTCCAGCAACATTCTGGTCCTCTTGAGATTTGTAATTGGGTATCTGGTAGTACAAATCCCTTAGGTTCCTCGGGACAATTAAGGCCAGTTCCAGGAAAAATGTATCATCTTGCCGTATTTGGATGTTACTTTGGTCTTAACATGAACTTGGTTATCCTTAAATTTCCTTTTGTACTTTATTTGGAGAAGGGCTGAGGGTTTTGCTGTGGACAAATATTACTACGAATTATTAAAATGTAACCAGGATTCATGGATTCCATGTCCCTAGGAAACATCTTGGCATCCCCATTTTTGTACACAAACTTTCAGTATCCACATGGACAGGAAAATTCAGGGCATCTTGCTGGGAATGGAAAGGGAATCCGGTTCATGGAGTTCTCAATTGCCTAAATCTATAAAGTCTCTTGATAAGGTTTAATCAACAATCTGGGCTTCTATGTCGCCACATTTTTAGTGTGTCTTTTCAAAGGGGACTAGGAATCTTGGGTTCCAATTCCTCAAGAACGTTACGGGAGTTTTTCTCTTGATAGCTATGCAATGGGAATTCTAGGTCACCAGGAAATATCTTGGCGTCTTGCTGAGAATGAAGCAGGAATTTCAATAATGGGAATCCTCATATGCAGATCACTACACGACCTGTTGCTACGGAAGAATAAGGTATCTTGGTTACACGAGGCCTCCATCCCAAAAAACTACAGACTGTCTTGCTAAGAGATAACCACCATTCAGGTTTTGGGAGTAGGAATCTGGATAATGGGAGTAATCATATACAGGAAACTGCACTGTCTATTGCTAAAGGAGAATAATGAATCTGTTTTTCACGTGTCCCCCATCCCAGTAAAACTTTAGTGTTTCTTGCTAAGGGCTAAACACGAATTTAGTTTTTACGCATAAACTAGGAAATGAAATCCTCATATACAGGCAAATGCACTGACTTTTCTAAGAGAGAATAAGGAATGTGGGAGACATGTTTTCTCAATTTCCAAAAAAGTATACGGCGTCTTCCTATGATCTAAAGAAGAATCAAACTATCAACGCATGTATCTGCGAACAGGAGTACCCATATACATGTAACTGCATGGCTGTTGCTAAAAATAAGGAATCTGTGTTATACGAGTCCTCAGTCCTGAAAATCTACAGGTAATAGTAATCCTCATATACAGGAAACTACATGGCCTCTTGCTAATAAAATAGAAGAAATCTGTTTTCCACGGTTCCTCTGGCAAAAAATCTGCATGACTTCTTACTAAGGTCTAAACAAGAATCAGAGTTTCGAAACAGGAATCAAGGGAAAGAGAGTCCTCACATACAGGACACTACATGGTCTCCAACTAAGTATGAATAAAGAATCATTGTTTACACGCCCTCAATCCAAAAAATTCCCAGGTTTTCTGCTATGGGACAAACAAGAAACAGATCTTCAAGCTCCCCAAATATTACAGTGCAATTTGGCATTCGCATATTATGAATCAGTCATTTCAGGACTCCATCAACATTCTGGTCCTCTTAAAAATTGTAAATGGTATTGGGCACTCCAAGTCCGTTAGGTTCCTCAGAACAACTAAGGCCAGATTCCAGGACAAAAAGAATCTTCTTGCCATATTTGGATGTAACTCTGGTCTTATGGTGAACCCTGTAATCCTTCCCTTTCCGTGTCTCTTTTTATTTTGAGATGGGAAAAGGGCTTTGCACTTGACAAATGTTTACTACGTACTCTTAATGGTAACTAGGTATCATGTAATCCACGAACCTAGGATAGTTCTGGGAATCTGTCTTTTGACATACTGAATTTGCAATCCAAATCGAGTGGAAAATCAGGGCATCTTACTGAGAATTAAAAGAAAATCCGGTTCTAGTTGTTCTCATTTTCCGGAATCTACAGGACCTCTTGATAAGGTTTAATCAGCAATCTGGACTTCTGGGTCCCTACATTTTCAGATCTACTTGTTCCGTGGATAAACAAAATCTGTCAACACAGATCCTCAGGATCTTTCTGGTCCTCTTCTTACTTGTAATCAAGGATTTGACCCTAGAAATCCTTTTGTTTCATGGGACCATCTACGACCATAATCATATTCCCCAGAAGCAAAAGGTATATTTGTACAAAATTCCTTATTCAGGTGACGTCAAATTACAAAAAATTCTTGTGGGTGGGCAGGTAGGAATTGGGGTTTTGGGTTTGGAATATTACACATTTTGGGGAGGTCTTCTGAAGGGGAATCAGGAATCTTGGATTCCAGTTCCCAAAGGACATTATGGACGTC
>NW_007255600.1:7410-8005 GCF_000164805.1 Carlito syrichta
TAAGGAATCTTGGTTACACGAGGCCTCCATCGCAAAAAACTACAGACGGGTCTTCTAAGAGATAACCACTATTCAGGTTCAGGGAGTAGGGATCTGCATAATGGGAGTCCTCATAAACAGGAAACTGCACTGTCTAATGCTAAAGGAGAATAAGGAATCTGGTTTACACGTGTCCTCCATCCAAATAAAACTTCATGGTTTCTTGCTAAGGGCTAAACACGAATTTGGGTTTTTGAAGCATAAACTAGGGAAATGAAAGACTCAAATACAGGCAAATGCACTTGCTTTTCCTAAGAAGAATAAAGAATGTGGGTGACATGTTTTCTCAATCTCCAAAAAAGCATACGGCGTCTTCCTAAGATCTAAACAAGAATCAAGCTTTCCACGCATGTATCTGTGAACAGGAGTACTCATATACAGGTAACTGCACGACTGTTGCTAAAAATAAGTAATCTGGATTATACGAGTCCTCAGCCCTGAAAATCTACAGGGCATCTTGCTGACCGCTAATGAAGAATCAGGGATTCGAGGCATGAATGTGGGTAATAGCAATCCTCATATACAGGAAACTACATGGCCTCTTGCTAATAAAAGA
>NW_007255601.1:0-492 GCF_000164805.1 Carlito syrichta
CTTTGGTGCTCCTTTGTTGGGTGCATATATGTTTAGGTGCATATATGTTTATTATATAGTGACCTTCTTCATTTTTTAAAATTTTTGATAGCTTAAAGGGTATTTTGATTAAAATAAAATTTAGATTAAAATTGCAACTCTAGCTTTTTTTTCTGTTCCATTGGCCTGAAGTTTTGCTTCCCATCCTTTTACTTTGAGTCTGTGATTGTCCTTTCTGGTGAGACAAGTCTCTCATATTGTTGCTTTATGATATTTTATCCATTTTGCCATTCTGTGTCTTTTCAGTGGTGCATTTCATCCATTCACATTCAGGCTAATTATTGAAATGTCAGAGTTTATCCCTGTCATGGGGTTCTTGTAGAGGTGTGCCGGGGACCAGCTCCAGCCAGGTTCAGGGTACCCCAAAGGTGGAGACGGCATTGGGGATTGGGTGGAAGAAGAGAGAGAAAGAAAGAGACTGGACTCCAGTCTAGTGCAGAAGCGATGTGTGTT
>NW_007255601.1:1613-11832 GCF_000164805.1 Carlito syrichta
ACTGATGAAGCTTAGTTTAGCTGGGTAGGTTATTCTTGGTTGAAATTGATTATCTTTGAGGACTTTGAAGATTGGGCTCTAAGCTCTCGTAGCCTGAAGGGTTTCTGTAGACAAATCTGCTGCTATTCTAATTGGTCTTTCCCAGTAGGTAGTCTGACCCTTTTTCTCTTGTTGTCTTTAGTATTTTTTCTTTTATACCTGCTTTGTTTAAGTGAATTATTATGTGTCTGGGAATTGGTCTTCTCATTTGCTGTAAGCTCTGAATCTCTTGTGTCTGAATTTTAATGTCACTGATAAGGTGAGGGAAGTTTTCTTGAATAACTTCATGGAATGTTTGTTCCAGGGTTGTCTCTGTCTCTTTTCTGCCTCAGGAAGTCCAATTACTCTTAGGTTTGGTCCCTTGAAGTAATTGCTAATCTCTTGAATGTTTTGTTCTGTCTTTTTAAGCTTCTTTTCTGTGGTTTGGACAGTGTGGGTTAGTTCTGTATTTTGGTCCTCAAGCTCTGAGATTCTTTCTTCTGCTTGATTAATTCTGTTTTCCATGCTTATTGGTTTATTTATTTCAATCACAGTATTCTTTACTGCTGTTATCTCCCTTGTCAACTCCTTCCTATTTTCCTCTTGTCTCTCTTCAATTCTTTTTATTATTTCTATTAGTTTCTTGATGTCGGGGTAGTATGTGACCAGTCATTCTGGGGCCTCTTCATTGTTTGCATTCTGAAGTCTGTATCACAATGTCTGGCCTCCCAGGGGTCTGTGGGAGACCTATATTTTTCTTTTGTTTTTTTTCTTCATTTGTGTAGATTTTCCTCCCCACTTTTTCCCTCTCTTCCTTAATTTTGTTGTTCAGGGGTGGCAGGGTTGCTTTTACTTCTGTTTGCTTGATCTCCTATTCTTCCTTGTGTGTATCCTCTAGTTTTGTTTGCTTCTGAAGCTTCACTGTGGGTTGAGGATTGTACTTTTTTTTTGCAGTTTTGAGATTGAATTGAGGGGGAAGCTGTGATTCAAAATCTATCTGCAGATGACAGTATCGACTGACTGGTGTATGAATACCCTGGAACCTACTTCCCATTGCCTTGAAATCTGTCTATGCAGTGGGAGAATAGGTTTACTCTCTGAAAGTAAAATGTAGTAAGAAAAAGGAAAGGAATGGAACAGGGGATGGGAGGAAGAGAAAAGTAGAGAGTGAGAAGAATAAGAGGGAAAAACAGACAAACGTACCAACTAATAAATGAAAAGAGACACAAAGACAGAAAAGAGTAAGAAAAAAACAAAAAGCATACAAAAAAACCAAAAACCAAAAAACTAAAGCATGCAGACAATCATACAGACACACAAGCCATTCAACCTCCTTATTGATACTATTCCTTTACACAAGCATGAAGTCTAAAGGATAAAAAAAAAAAATCAGTAAACTAACAGAGGTAAAGCTAGTACGAAAACACTATCAATAGCAATAAGAAGAGAGAAAAAAAAGGAAGGATAAGTAAAACAAACATACAAACAATACAAATAGAAAAAACAAAAACAAGAGAACCAAGCCTTTTCTTAGATCATTCCTCTAAGTCCAATATCCTTTCAGCTCTGATCTCTAGTTTTCATTGCAGGGGGTTAGGGTTATTCACTCCAGGATCTGATGCCCCAGGCCTGCTGTGGAGGGAGGTTTGTTCAGATCTAAGCTCAGTCAGCTTGCTGCCTGAGAAGTCTGCCATTCAAATATGATCTGTTGTCTGATCTAGCAGCAGGGAGGCGTTTTGGTCTCTCCCAGTTTGATTTTATTACCTTAGATCTCAAGCTGGAGGCAGCCGGAGCTAGGCAGAGCCAGCGTGCTGGGTGGGTTAATGCAGTCTCTGTGTGGTCTCAGGAATAGCTGTTATCTGACCCACCCACAGGTCAAACTGGGGGAGGTGGAGTGTGGGACAGCCAGGATCTGCAGGTCCGTGTGGCAGTGGGTAGCTCTTGCTGGGTGGAGCTGTGTAGGAGGCTTGGAGGCCCAGAGCTTCCTGGGCTGGGAATTCTAGAGCAATGTCTTAGGTGTATATGTTTATAATTGATATATATATATTTGATGGGTGGGCACTTTATCATAAATGCCCTGCTTTGTCTCTAGTTACAATTTTTATCTTAAATTCTATATTGTTTAATAATATTACAGCAGTTATAAATATCTGTATGATATACTTCTGTCCTTTGTATTACCTTCAATCTATTTATGTTCTTGACTCTAATGCACATGACTATCTAACAGTATAGTTTTTAAATCTCTTCTGCTAGTCTTCCTTGTTTCATTCTGAGTGTTTAAACCACTGAAGTTTAATGTAAGTACTGAGAAAATAAGGTTTAAGTATAATATTTGTGCTCGGTTATTCTTTTTTTTTGCTGTCTCTTTTGTGCTAAATATTTTCTAGGGCATTACTTTAATTCCCTTTCTTTTACCATATGTTTTAAACTATTTTCTTGGTATAATTCTTGATAATTACAAATTACATCTCAACTAAAACAAAAAGTTTGTTTTAAGGTAAACAATATATATAATATACAAAAACATAGCCCCAATATAGATTCCTTTCTCCGTTCTTTGTCTTATTTTCATAAAAATAAACATTTTTTACATATTAAAACTCACTATCACAATTTAATTTTTTTTTTTTTTGAGTTGGAGTTTCACTCTATCACCCAGACTGGAGTGCAGTGGCTGCTCCCAGCCACTGCAGCCTCAACCTGCTTGGCTCCGGCAATCCTTCCGCCTTAGCCTTCCAAGTGGCCAGAACTACAGGTGCGTGCTACCACACCTGGCTAACTTGATTTAGTGTAGAGATGAGGTCTCGCCAAGTTGCCCGGGTGGGTCTCAAACCCGTGGGTTCAGGCAATCCACTCACCTCAGCCTCCCAAAGGTGTGGGATTACAGGCTGAGCCACCAAGTCCGGTTCCTTTGGATTTAAATTGCTATCTAGTATCTTTTTCCTGAAGGATTCATTTTATTTATTTATTTCCTTTTTTTTTTTGAGTTGGAGTCTCACTATGTCACCCAGACTGGAGTACCGTGACATGCTCCTGGCCACTACAGCCAGGACCTGCTGGGCTCCGGCGATCCTTCCACCTCAGTCTTCCAAGTAGCTGGAATTATAGGCGTGTGCTACCACACTTAGCTAGTTTTTGATATATTGTAGAGAGAAGGTTTTGCCAAGTTGCCCAGGCAGGTCACAAACCCACGGGCTCAGGCGATCCATTCACCCCGGCCTCCCAAAGTGCTGGGATTACAGGCTGAGCCATGGAACACAGCCTATTATTTCTTATAAGGCTTATAAAAAATAAGTATGCTAGTGACACTTATTAAGTATGCTAGTGATAAAAATCTTTATATTTTTGTTTATTTAGGTATATTTTATTGACTTCTTCAAATTGAAGAATAGTTTTGCTGAATACAGTATTCTTGGCTATCATCCATTTTTTAGTACTTTTAATATATATTCTAATAGTCATCTGACCTTCAAGATCTGATGAAGAATCAACTGTTAATCTTACTAAGAATTCTTTATATGTGACAAGTTGCTTTTCTCTTGCTGCTTTCATGATCATTTTTGCCTTTTATCAGTTTCACTATGATGTTTCTAGGTATGAATACCTCAGGCTTACTCTTCTGGAGTTAATTAATTTCTTGGATGGACACGTTAATGTTTTCCTCTAATTTGGAAATCTCTTTTAACTGTTATTTTTTCAAATATTCTTTCTGCCCCTTTCTTGTTCTTCTTCAAAGACTTCAATTATATAAATGTTATTATGGTTTGTGGCATAACACAGGATTATCAGGCTCTGTTCATTTTCCTTTTTTTCGTATTTCTTAGATTGAATAATCTTAATTCACCTATCTTTGAGATCACTGATTCTTTTTTATATAAGTTCAAATGTGCTTTTATACTCCCTAATTTGTTTTTAACTTCAGTTATTGTATCTTTCAACTACAGAATTTCTTCCATTGCTCTTTTTTTCTTAAAAAAATGGTTTATATATATTAATTTCTCCTTTTCTTAATGAGACATTCTTTCCATATTTTCAATAATTCTTTATGCATGATTTTATTTAGTTTTTTTAAACATATTTACAGCAACTGATGTCAATTCTGACTACTTAGGCTAATGTCTGAACTTTCTCAGAGAGAGTTTCTATTGACTGCTGATCCACATCATGCCGAGGTAAGATATTTTCTTGATTGTTTTTGTTTTGTTGTGTGTGTGTGTGAAAATGTTATACTTGAAAAGTAAACAGTGTAACTAATATAATGTATAAATTATGCAAATCAGATATCCCACTTCCCTAGCATTTCATGTTATTGCTGATTGTTGTACTGTTTTGTTGTTCTTGTTCCTATTTTTTGGTAATTTTCTCTATTGATTATATAAAGTTATTATTCTGTGTCTTAGGTATACACTGAAGTCTCTACCTTATTAGCTTCATTGTCATGTAATATTTGAAAATAGTTTTTCTTAAATGCCTTATACCATTAAGTTTTCTACTCTTATCAGAAGGGTTCAATGTCTGTACTGGTTTTTACTTGCAATGTTCTGACAAAAATTTACAACTCTGCCTTAAGTTTCACTTCCCCTTTGTCAGAACCGCGAAGTCAGAGCCGAGAGATTAGTTCTTTTTTGGTCTTTTTGGCATGTAACCAACTTTGAACATAGGCATTATCCTCTTGATTTCCAGAAATGTGTTAGAGCCTTCAAAGCCCTGTATTAATCCCTTTTAAGATTTTGGTGTCAGCCGGGCTCGGTGGCTCAACCTGTAATCCCACGCCTTTGGGAGGCTGAGGTGAGTCGATTGCCTGAGCCCACGGGTTCAAGACCCGCCTGGGCAGCAATACCTCATCTCTACAATAAATCAAAAAATCAGCCAGGCATGGTAGCGCATGCCTGTAATTCCGGCTACTTGGAAGGCTGAGGCAGAAAGATCACCGGAGCCCAGCAGGTCAAGGCTGCGGTGGCTGGGAGCGGCCACTGCACTCCAGTCTGGGTGACAGAGTGAGACTCTAACTCAAAAAAAAAAAAAAAAATAGATTTTGGTGTCTGAGTATGCTAGCTCAGCCTGTAATCCTTATATACTTTGGGAGACCGAGATGAGAAAATTGCTTGAGCCTGGGGATTTGAGACCAACCTGGGCAATTTGATGAGACCTCATCTCTACAATAAATCACAGAAACTAGCCAGGCATGGTGGTTTGTGCCTGTAGTTCTAGCTACTTGGAAGACTGAGGTGGAAGGATAGCCTAAGCCTGTCAAGTCAAGTCTGTGAAGTCCATGAGTGTGTTGCTGCACTCCAGCCTAGGCGACAAGAGCGAGACTCCAACTCAACAAAAAAAAAAAAAGAAAAGAAAAAGAAAAGAAAAAAAAAGAGTTTGGTTAAGCATCTTCTTACTCCCAATTATTATTAACATCTCAGGCAGATGAGAGTTAAACAATTGTCAGTGATTGTTTTAGACAAAGTCCCATGTTAAGAACTTTTGGCTAAGTATAAGCTCT
This sequence comes from Carlito syrichta, assembly GCF_000164805.1. Taxonomy (NCBI): domain Eukaryota; kingdom Metazoa; phylum Chordata; class Mammalia; order Primates; family Tarsiidae; genus Carlito; species Carlito syrichta. The sequence continues at coordinate 7,129 of NW_007255601.1, forward strand.
AAGTCAGGTAAAGATAAATTCTAAGAATTGGGCTTTTGGGGAACAATGCAGACAAGTAAATAGTGACAATTTTTTGGTGTTAAGATTTATAGGGAGTTCCAAAACCTTCCCCCTTACATCCAGTGGCTACTAAGCTTCTGGATTTCATAGCTTTTGCCATCCAGTTAATTGTTTTTCAAGGTTACTGTGCATTTGGAGGTAAGGGACAGACATAGGACCTGTTATAACACCTCAAACCTCACTTTTCTTACTAAGGTACAACATTTTTTTTTCCTTGAATAAAGTCTCCTTAGATTGCTTCATGCCTTTGGTTAAGTTGCAGAATTCTGTAAAAGTAGATTTTGGTGGTTTTTGCCAATTTTCCTGTTGCTTTTGTGGAAGACTAGCTTGTCAGAGGTCCTGCTCTTTCCTGAAGAGCAGCTTCTTCAAATATATTTTCAGAGTGCATGTTTGTTGTTCACCTCAATGTTATTCGTACTCAGGATCTCAAATAAATGAATACTTAAGGATAGAAAAAATCCCAAATCAAATATGCCATGCTATCCTGGCTACCTAATTCAGGAGTGAATTAACTGTGTTATTTTAACAGGAGCCTACCCCCCACACTTTTTAAATTCTAGAACAAAATGTAGCTCATATTTTGTAAAAACAAAATGAATAGCATGTTCTTTAGTTTAAATTGTAGCTTAAATTTCTTTCTAGACCTGGGACTTGTTCGAACATTTCTTCAGTTTAATTTTCTCTTTCCTCAATAAAAGAATAATGTGTCCTCTACCGTGAACAAATGTTGTAGAATAGGTTTTATATGTAAACTGATGCTCAACATTGTGGGTTATATATTTTCTTTATATAACTACCACATTACAGAATTTCCAGATGCTCTTGCTTATAAACATGTCTGTTCCTAAACATTATGTAGTTAACTTATATCTGGAAAAAAGCAAAAGCAAAAACATATTTTCTTCTTAAAAGTTAACTGTTACAAGGCCTCCTAGTCAAGTTGTACTGCTACATATATATCTTTGCCATCATGTTTTATCTTTTTTCCTGTATAAATTAAGAAAAAAAAACCTATATAATTTTCAAAAAAAGATACAAAAAATTACTTTTCTGAACTTTTGTGATCCTCATGATAAGCTGGGGAATAATAGACTGAATTTATGATTATCACTATTCTTATTTACAAAGCAGTTACTTAGCAATTTCTAGGTAATCAACAACTGATTTTCTAATTTTCCATGATCCTCCTTTTCACTTTTAGTGATTTATTTGCTTTTCTTACAGCCACTATCAGCCACTTGCATTCTGTATGTATTCATCAAATCATAACTTTATTCAATTATTTTTATAACATTCAGGCATCAGTTATAGGTTCCTTAAAGGAAGAGATGAGACTATATTCATTTTTGTTTTCCATTTTTTATTACACTGGCTATTTTAAAACAATACAAATTAGAAAATATGATACAATGTAATTTTATAGACTATATGCATATATTTAAGATTGTAAATATTTTTTTATTTAAAAATTGTTAATATTTATTATTTTTCTTTTCTTTTCTTTTATTTTTTTTGAGTTGGAGTCTCACTCTGTCGCTCAGACTGGAGTGCAGTGGCCGCTCCCAGCCACCGCAGCCTCGACCTGCTGGGTTCCGGCGATCCTTCGGCCTCAGCCTTCCAAGTAGCTGGAACTACAGGCGCGCGCTACCACGCCTGGCTAGTTTTTGATTAATAGTGGAGATGAGGTCTCGCCAAGTTGCCCAGGTGGGTCTCGAACCCACAGGCTCAGGAAATCCACTCACCTCGGCCTCCCAAAGTGCTGGGATTACAGGCTGAGCCACCGAGCCCGTCCTATTTTTCTTTTCAAAAATGGAATATTGTGGAGTTCCCCATAATATAGTTATGTCTGGAATGAGTAAAATGTCAGACACCAACTCATAAAACAAGTGGAACTTCACACCACTTCAGGATTTATTTTAGAAACAATGAATTTGATAATCACTGCCTTAAAGCACTAGATAAATAATCCTTAATGTTTAACCTGAAATGTTCATTCTCTTTTTTTCCTTTCATTTTACTTATGATAGCTAAAACATTTTAATCTCTAGATAGGTAGAATTCAATCATATTATATATATCTGTTCAAATTACTTGCACTGGAAGATAATGGAAATCTGATTCAAACTAGATTAATAAGCAAGGACATTCTTAGCTTGTAACTAGTAATCTACAGGGTTATGGAACTCAGGATTTGCATAGTTATATTGTTCTATTTTATTGTGATAACTTCATGTATGCCCTTTTTGTTTAGTCTTCAGATCTTATACCATGATATCCAAGGTGTAATGGAGATCATATTCACATTTGCTTTTCTTGAGTGTTGCCTTTCTGAAAAATTGTATCTTATTCATGTGTAAATTTGGATAAGTCCAGAAATTGAGTTTTGTAAGCTTCCTTTGAAATTCAGGGGATGCATGTGTACGAGTTTGAACAATGAAACACAATTTGAGTTGAATGAGGCAAATGAAAAAGTCAAAATAGTTTCCTAGGCAGGAGGTTAATTTTTTTGCTAATACAACATAGTTTTATTAGAATTATTTGTTTGATACAAATTTTTTTAATGTCAAAACAAGAGTGAATGTGAAATAAAAGGGACACATGTTTCCATTTACAGTTGATATTAATGGTTTCTAGCACACTTAGTAGTATTCTAGTTGTACAGAATCAGCCAATTTAGAGAATAATGATGCAGATCTTATATGTCAAAAAATAATCTACTCTGCTGGTCTTGGAACATACTCAATAATCTAATTGTTTTACTTTGATAAATTATATGCCAAAATTTTTTGTCTCACTTTCTTTAATTTTACTGATATTTCCCACATCAGTGAATTTACTTTCTTTGTTGTTAACTAGGCATAATGGTTTCCAATACTAAATATTCTGAAAATTAAACAATTGAACTCTATTTTAAATAATTTAAAAGTTATGTTTACTTATTAATTACACAAGGACAGTGACGTACCATTTCCATATTTGCTTATAGCTAAAACATTTATAGCTGCAATTTTATTATTTTTAATCAACTCTTACTAATTTGAAGAAAGAAATTCTGTGGTCCTATTTCATTCCATCATATTAAAAAATGCATGCATTCTTTTTGAGTATTCCCATATGAGCTATTTACACAGTTTATTTTTTAAAAGTTTTTTATTTCTCCAAATTGTCTCTAATGTCTCTTGTCAGATTTATTCCTAAGTGCTTATAATGTTTTTTATATTATGAATATAAATTATTTTTACTTTTATATTTATTCATTAAAAAAATGTATTATTTTTGTTAGGCTAAAAACTGTTGTTGATTTTTGTATGTATACCTAGTACTGTGAAATGCATGTTTAAGTTTTCTTCAGATCCATATGTTATAATCCTCACCTCCAAGATGATAGTGTTAGTACATGAGAGTTCTTTGGAAGATGATTAGGTCATAAAGGCAGATCCCTCATGAATGGGATTTATGTGTTTACAAAATAGACTTAGAGAAGTTTATTTGCCTATTTCACCATGTCAGGGCCCAGTGAGAAAGTGCCATCTATGAAACAGAAAGTGTTCCTCACCAAACACCAAATTTGCTGGTGACTTGGTTTTGGACTTTAAAGCCTCTAGAACTGTAATAAACAAATTTCTGATGTTTATAAGATATCCAGTTTATGATATTTTGTTATAGCAGTCAAAACATACTGACACACCCATGTATCTCTATACAATTGCAAGTAACTTCAATAATTTATATTATTTGGATCTTTCCTATCTTTAAATAGTTGCTATATTTTTTTTCAAATTCACATACTAATTTCTTTTACTTTGTCTTATTAAATTGGATAGGATTTCCAATATATAGTCAAATTGAGGAAATAGGTATCTTTTTCCTTGTCTCCTTTCACTATTAGGTATGATATTTGATGTGTTTTTGATCAACAATTTTTTCAGGTTAGAAAAATTACCTTCTAATTATGTTTTTCCATGAGTGAAATGATTATTAATATTTATTGAAAAATTATTTAGATATTGAGGTAATTATGTAAGTCTCCTCCTTAGGCTATTAATGTAGAAAATCGCAGCAAGTTTTTCTGACATTTGACAGTATAATATGTAAGAGTCCTAGACTAAAATTTTTGGAATTTAAAATATGTTTAATTTATTAGTTGGCATGAATAAACTTCCAGTGCCTTTTAATCTTATTTATAGAAAAATGGGAGATAATACTAGTTGCTACTTTTGAGAAGTAACTGAACTAATATATATGTAAACCATTTAGTATTGTATCTGGAACACACAAACATAATGTGAAACATAAGTAGTGTTTTGAAAAGATATATTTGTAAATACATATAGCAGATATTTATAAACATAAATACATGGTTATTCAAAATTTTAAAAATGCCAGGTTCGGTGGCTCAGCCTTTAATCCCGCGCTTTGGGAGGTTGAGGTGAGTGGATTACCTAAGCCTGTGGGTTCGAGACCTACCTGGGCAACTTGGCAAGACCTCATCTCTACAACAAAGCAAAAATTAGCCAGGCATGGTAGCACACGCCTGTAGTTTCATCTCCTTGGAAGGCTGAGGCGGAAGGATCGCTGGAGCCCAGCAGGTCGAGGCTGCGGTGACCGGGAGCGGCCACTGCACTCCAGTCTGGGCGACGGAGG
>NW_007255601.1:12442-23995 GCF_000164805.1 Carlito syrichta
TGGCAACAAGGACCTGTTAGCTGATGTATATAATTATTAAAGAGTTTCTTGCATGGTCTATCATCATATCTCTAATGAACTGGAATGGGATACAGAATGAAGAAAAACACTGACTTATGTTACTGTATGAGAGATATGATAGCATTGGTAACTGAAATAAACATGTATTTGGGTATTTTCTGTTCAGTGCCATCATTACAATAAAAAAATAAAATGGCAGGCACATTCTAACAATCAACTCAATGAACAATGCAGGCGACTTATATAAGAAAATTAAGGATATTTTTGTCTCTTATGGCTATAGGGAATATGGTGCTAAAAAATAATGCCCAAGACCTGAATGGGAAAGCACTGAAATAACCAAATAAATGCTCACAAAACATAAGATTGGATATGAGCCCTGTTAAATTGGTAGCTATATTTCAAGGTTAAATAGAGAATTTGAACCAATGGTCATTTTGTAACGCTGTATCACTGAATGATAGGTAGAATAAATGGGCCTGGGAACTACTCTGGAAATAAGATTCATTTATTTCATCTTAACTCCCCATAACTCCCTTGAGAGTTTGTGTTTCTGCATTCACAGCTTTAGGCACTGCTGAATGAAGAAACTGATTCCTAAAGTGTAGAGAGTGGTAGCCTGAAGAGAAGAGAAAGTACATATCTATCAAGCAACGCAGTAAGGAGTCACTAATCCTGACCCTTAGGGTTGTGTCTACGGCTTTGTCAAGTTAAACTCCTCTTGATGGGAGACAAACAACCTAAAAAAAAAAAAAGGAATTGTGTTTGGTTTTTAATTTCTATATTTATTATGCTATCCTAAATGCCAACATGAGGATTCTGGAACAGAATACAATATTATTACTTATGTGCAGTAAAGGAAGCCTACTTTATCCTAATTGTTATCCCTGGGGTGACATAAGTGAAGCAGATATGGGTCTATATGTAAGAGAGTCTACTATAGGTGAAGATCATGGAAAAATTAAATTTGTGCCTACATGTAAAAGAGAGAGAGGCCATTGTCCCTTCATCACTTCTTTTTTTTTTTTTGAGTTGGAGTCTCACACTGTCACCCAGACTGGAGTGCAGTGGCCGCTTCCGGCCACCGCCGCCTTGACCTGCTGGGCTCCAGAGATCCTTCCTCCTCAGTCTTCCGAGTAGCCGGAATTATAGGCATGCACTACCACACCCGGCTGATTTTTTGATTTATTGTAGAGATGAGGTCTCGCTGCCCAGATGGGTCTCGAACTCACAGGCTCAGGCAATCCACTCACCTCAGCCTCCCAAAGGCGCAGGATTGCAGGCTGAGCCACCGAGCCCGGCCCTTCATCACTTCTAATACATTCTTCTGAAATATAATGGAAAGGATCCTGGATCTTCACACTTGGAATCTAAATAAAGTCTCCAAGGGGAGATTAGACTTGTGTCTCCAGCTTTGTAACTCAAGGAATGTCTCCATACATCAGGGAGTTAAATGGATCTGAATACTATGAGTGCAATGTAGCAAATACTGCTACCCCTTCTTTATCCCTTCAATAAACTGTAGACCTTTTCCAAATGATAGTACTTACATCTTTCTGCCTGCTTGGTTTTTGTTGTTGTTTTTGTTGTGGTTATTTGTTTGTTTCTTTTTTCCTGAAAACTTGAAGTATACTTTGCATAGACAACAGGTCAGAATATCAGGATAATTAATACTCTTTGAGGGTGTAGGTATGCCATGATTAAAGGAATCTGAATTGAAAACCCAGATTTCTTGCCCTTGGTAAAAGAGATGTGTTTCTATACCATTTAAGAGTTTTTGTTTGTTTGTTTGTTTTGGAATTTTTTTTAAAAACATGATTACCCTAACAGAGAGCATTGCCAAATTACATCCAGATGTCTTGTCCTACCGGGATCTGTGGTAAAGCTTAATAGACAATGATCTTTTAGACAGTTGGGATGTTGAATAGGGTAGTATATGTAACCTTAAACAAATTGAAAGCTGACAAGTAAAAAGGTTAATATTAGATTCCAAAATGGAAAATTATTTATTACTCACACAATTTTCAGACCCTAGCTAACTCTTAGTAAATTGATTGGAAGCGGAGACTAGATAATTTTATCTCACCAAATAAATATCCCACTTAGAGTAATTATATACTTGAGAAAACAAATATACAAAAGTATTTAATGTGCTATTAGATGCTAGGCTTTATCTAAGTATCATATCAGCAGAGCAGAGATGTTAGCATGGTACCCTGGTAATAATAAGAACTTATAGAACCCTGGAGATCATTCTTACAAAGTGGGTCCAATGATCTCACAGAACTTCCATGTAGTTATTTTTTGGTTTCTATGAATGCATATTTGGGATTGATATACTAAACAAATGACAGATCAACTATGATGGAGTAAGAGTCTGTGTCAAGGAGAACCAAAAAAATCCCCAGAAATGATCCGTGCAAATGAACACCAAAAATCAAAGGAGCTGGGGTAGCTATACTTATATAAAACAAAATCGATTTCAAAACTGTAAAAAGAAGCAAAAAAAAAGTTACTATACAATGATCAAAGGATCAATTCAGCAAGAGAATATGACAATTGTAAATATATATGCACCCAATCCTGAAGTAATCACATATACTAGGAATGTCAAAAATATATACATATATATATATATACACACACACACACATTTTAAGATATGTTATCTATGTATTACTTTTCAAAGTTAAATTATGATAGCAGTGTGTAATATTATGTTTGCTCAAATATGACGTTAATCAAATGAATGCCAGCATCACCTTGGCAGGACAGTGAAAGAAAATGACGGAAGCACGGTTGTTGTTTGAGGAACACAAGACCATTTTGAAGTGATATTTTAAATTTGAGAACTTTGTGGAAGTACAGTCACAATGGAGGGGTTCTATGCAACAGAACTTCCAATATGCCAAACAGTTGCACGCATTTGTGATCAGTTTGAGATGCATGGTACCATGGGCAATGTGCACAGGGATGATCTGAGAGGCCTCACAAAGCGACAAGTCCTGCAATAGTTTGCAGTAATTAGAAGTGTCTGGATGCTGATGGTAACCACTTTGAGCACCTCTTGTAATTGCAGATGTCAAATGTGACTTGTATTCATCTTTTGTTTTCAGTATAAATTGAGTATTACAATTGTAATACAGTTTTTTCTTTCTTAAAATGTCCATACATATTTTGGCACTTCTGTATAAAGCAAATATTTTTAGAGCTAGATTGTGACAGATCCCCATACAATAATCGCTGAAAACTTTAACACCCTGCTTTCAGCATTCAACAGATAATCTAGACAGAAGATAAACAAAGAAGCATTTGACTCTATCTGCACTATAGACCAAATGGACCTAATAGACATTTTTAGAAATTGTCATCTAATAGCTGCAGAATATACATTCTTCTCCTCAGCACATAGAACATTTTTAAGACTAAACTATGTGTTAGACCACAAAACAATCCTCAAGGCTCCTTGAAAATCTAAAAATACAACTACCACATGAGTCAGTAATCCCATGGCTGAGTACATATCCAGAAAAAATGAAATCAATATATTAAAAAAATACCGTCTGTTTCATGTTTATTGCAGACTATTCATAATTGTTAAGACATGGAATCAATCTAAGTGTCCATCAACAAAGAAATAGATAGAAAATGTGGTACATATCATAATAAAATATTATTCAACCATAAAAAACAATGAAATGCTGTCATTTGCAATAGTATAGATGGAACTAGAAGACATTATGTCAAATGAAAAAAACCAGGTAAACAAAGACAAATATAGTATATTCTCACTCACATGTAGGAGTTAAAACTAAAATAAAATAAACTCATGGAGACAGTAGAAGGATTGTTACCAGAGGCTGAAAAAGGTAGTAGGGAGAGAGTGCAATAAAGAGGCATTGGTAATGGGTACAAAAGTAAAGTTAGATAGAAGGAATAAAATCCAGTGAGTGGGTTTCACAATATGGTGATTATAATTAAACATCTATTTTATACTTCAAAATAATTAAAATAGTACCAGTGGAATGTCCCTAATACAAAGAAATAAACTGCATGAGGTGATAGATATCCAAATTACCTTGATCTGATCATTATACTTTGTATACCTGTATCAAAATATCACATGTACCCCATAAATATGTATAACTATTATATTGGTATCATCACTTAAATTTTTTTTTTTTACAAATAGTGTATATGTGTCTTGAAGTATAGTACCTAACGCTTACTTATTTGTGTTCCCAAACCCAGTTGGGACTTACTTTATAAACATGTCATAGGGCACCATGTGAGGGAAGACTGGGTGAGATGGGGGTCTTGGTTACCTACTTGGGCAACTAACACATTCTCTCTGGACTTGTTTGGGACACTCAACAATGGGTGTTACATTGAAACCAGTGCAAACACCTTACTTTTGAAAGATTATCTCTGCTATAACAAGCTGGCAGCTTTGAAATGGTGTAGAAAGAAATAGGGCCAGTGGATTTTACAATCATATAGCTACTGATGAGCATTCTTTGTAATAAAGTGAGTTTGTTGGTCTGAGGTCATGTTATACATAATTCCATGACAGTAGATCAGACATCTTTTGAGACCTTTGATTGTGTGTTGCATGAGGCCTCATACACATGGAAGACAAATCCATAATGATGTACATATCAATCCTAGTCAGAATAAATAATTTCCCTTTCCATGATCAAAGACATCCAAGGAAACCATTTTGCCATAAAAAGATGTTGGAAGGTTCTGTAATGTGTGTCAACGTTGGCCTCTGTTGCTTTTGGTTCAGGTATTCAGCATCGGCGGTAGCTGTTGTGAGATACATAGCTTCAATCTCTGCAACCAAGGTTTCTCAGTTTAATGTCCATTTTACCATCACTTGGGTAACTAATGACATAGGTTGATTACATTTACTGACCATGTAATTTTGTCCTCTGATTTTTCATATTTCTTTTTCATATAATGCTCTCTGATTATCTTCTCACTTTTGTGTCTACTGACCAACCAACTGAACCACTTCACATTGTGAGTCTGAATATTTTTAACTCAGACCACAACTTTCTTTACAGCAATCATGTCAGAGGGCACTGCCTTAAGCTCTGCCCATTGAGTGGGTTTCTTCTCACCATTGTCTTTTGGCATGCTGCTTAGTTTATCTGAAAAGAACTGTAGTGTATTTTTTGCTTGCATTCCCAAACCCAATTGGCAACAGCTTTGTAAATGGGTCATAGAAAACCCTTGTGAGAAAAGGTGTGGATGAGGTAGGGAACTAGAAGACATTATGTCAAATGAAAAATCCAGGTAAACAAAGACAAATATAGTATATTCTCACTCACACGTAGGAGTTAAAACTAAAAGAGGGGTCTTGGATACCTCTTTCGGAAACTTAGACATTCCCTCTAGATTTTTTGGGGTCACTTGAAAATGTACTGCTTACATTTAACAGTGGTTCTGTTGGAAGCTCCTGACCAAGGCCTGGTTGGGACTAATAGTAATTAGATCTTGGTGGACCGGTTTGTCTATATAATTATTTGATGGGCCATAGTCTAATGCTCAATCTCCACTTGGGCTCAGTCGCATGCTAGAAGTAGTTTAAAACAAAAACAAAAACAAATCCCCCGCCCACTTTTTTAATTTTAGATAAGATTTACAGAAAAATTACAAGATATCACAGAGAATTTTCATATATTCCAAATTCAGTTTCTCCTATTATTAACACCTTACATTGGTATAGTAGATTTGTACAATTAATGAAGCAGTATTGATATATTATTACCTAAAGTCCATAATTTATTCAGATAGCCTTAGTTTTCACTAAATAATCTCTTTGTTCTGTTATTCCTACTAGGATTCTACATTACATTTGGTTATCATGTCACCTAAGGTTCATATTGACTATAACAGTTTTTCGTTGTTTTTGATGGTATTGACAGTTTGAGGAATGCTTGTTAGATATTTTATGAAATGTCACACAATTTTGATCTGCTTGATTTTTTTTCATGATTAGATTAACTTAGGTATTTTTGAAGGAAGACCATAGAGATAAAATGCTATTTTCATCACAGCATATCAAAAATACATATTACCAATATGACTTATTGTTTATGTTAATCTTGATCACTTGGCTGTGGCAGCACTTGTTGTTTTTTTCCACTGTAAACTTACTTGTTATTCCCATTTTCATACTTTAGTCTTTGGAAGGAAAGTACTGTGTGCAGTCCATACTTAAGGAGTACAAAGCATACTCCATCTCCTGGAGGGTGAAGTATCTACATAAACTATTTGAATTTTTTTGTATGGAAGTTTTGCCATACATTAGCTATTTCTGTATGTACTCGTGTATTTTATACTTTGAGTTATAGTTATTTCATTTCATTGATAAAATTGTTTCATCTTTGGCCAGTTGTAGCTCTTTTAGTTCACCCCTATGTCCTTTTAACATATCCCCATCAGTGTGGGCTTTTTATTTCATTTGAGCTTTTCCTTAATTTTTGGCACAAAATGCTCTAAGATCATATTGTGCATTTCTTCTTACAACCTCAGAAGTAACCATTTTGTCCAAGAAGACCTACTTCCTTTTATTGGAGAATGATTTTTAGAAGCCAAGATCTGATACCCCTACCTGTGAGTGTATAAGTAAGGGGATCAGGAGGAAGAGACAGAGGGACTGGGAGAGGAGTGGAAAAGGAGAATGAGAGAGACCCTGGTGTGGATGGCAAAAAAACTCTCCTGGATCTGAACACCACCCCACTATGACCTAGAGAGAGCGCAGTTCCCAGATGATTGAATTACTTCAACCTCACTACCTGCTTCACAGCCAGCCACACCAGCCCACAGGCTGGAAGCCCCTGGCCCTACACACTCTCTGCTGCAGCCACTGCTATGCACCACTCTGCAGCCGCCACTGCCACCACTGCTGCCACCCAGGGCAACCCTGGGCTCCCAGCCTCATGAAGTTCCAGGCTCCCTTGATGACTTCACTGCCCTGCCCTGCCCTGAGGTGCCCCATGTCATGCCAACCTGCAGTGCCCAGCTGTCTCACACTTGGCCTCCCCCAGCTCAGACCCCAACCATGGCAGGACCAGAGATCCGCTGGAGCCCCGAGTCTGACTGAACCAGGCAGAGACTTGCATTGCCCTACCCAGCTCTGCCTAGCTCTGCCCAGCCTCCAACTTGGGACCTCGGGTAATCACATCAAACTGGAAGAAACAGAAGCCCTCCCCCATGCTAGATCACACACAAACAGGTCAGATCTGAGTGACAAACTTGGCAGGCAGCAAGTTGGCTGAGTCCAGATCTGATCCACCCTCCTTTCACAACAGACCTGGGGCATCTGACAGCCTGTGATGAGAGCTAGAGATCAGAGCTGAAAGGATGTTGGCCTCACAGGAAAAATCTCAGAGTGAGCTTGGTTCCTTATTTTTGTTGTTGTTTTTAATTTTTGCTCTTTATTTTGCTCATTTTTGTTTGTTTGTTTCTTTCTATATTTTTTGGTAATGTTTTCATACTTGCTTTGTTTCTGTTGTTTTACTGATTTTTCTCTTTTTTCTTTAGACTTCCTGTTTGTGTAGGAAAATCGTATATAATAAGGAGGTTGGTTGGTTTGTGTGTTTGTATGATTGTATGTATGTTTTAGCTTGATTTTACTCTTTTCTGTCTTTGTGTCTCTTTTCATTTGTTAGTCAGTAACATTTGTCTGTTTTCCCTCTTACTCTTCTCTCTCTCCACCATCCTCTTTTCTCCCTTCTTCCTTGTTCCATTATTTTTCTTTATTGTGCCTCATTTTGCTTTCAGGGAGCAAACCCCTCTACCTCCATTGCATGGACAGATTGAAAGGCAGTGGAAAGTAGATTCCAGGGTACCCATACACCTGTTGGTGGATACTGGGATCTGCAGACAGATTTTGAATCACAGCTCCCTTCTCAATTAAATCTCAAAACTGCAAAAAATTACAGATCAACAGTTCAGCTTTAGAATTGAACAGAGTTAAAGGATCCACATAAGGAAGAATAGGAGATTGAAAAAACAGAAGTAAAGGCAATGCCAGTCATCCCTGAACAACAGAATTAAAGAAGAGGGGAAGGGAGGAACAAGTGGGGAGGAAAAGCTACACAAATAAAGAAAACCCAAAAGAAGAATAAAGGTCTAACACAGACCCCTGGGAGGTCAGACACTGAGAAAACAGACTTTGGAATGTAAACAATGAAGAGCGCCAAGAATGACTGGTCACATACTACAAACTCAGACATCAAGACGTTAATAGAGAGAATACAAAGAATTGAGGTGAGACAAGAGGAAAATAGGAAAGAGTTGATAACTGAGATAATAGCAGTAAAGAATACCGTGATTAAAATAAATAACAAACTAGTAAGCATGGAAAGCAGAATTAACCAAGCAGAAGAAAGAATCTTAGAGCTTGAGGATCAAAATATAGACCTAACCCAAACTGTCAAAAACATAGAAATAAAGCTTAAAAGGAACAAAATCTTCATGAGATAAGCAATTAACTCAAGAGGCCAAACCTAACAGAAATTGGATTTCAAGAGGCAGAATGAGAGACAGAGACCACCCTGGAACAAACATTCCATGAAATCACTCAAGAAAACTTCCCACATTTCATCAGTGATGCAAAAATTCAAACACAAGAGATTCAGAGAACCCTTGTAAGACAACAAATGAGAAGACCAACTCCCAGACATATAATAATTCACCTAAACAAAGTAGGTATAAAAGAAAAAATCCTAAAGGCAACAGGAGAAAAAGGTCAGACTACCTACCAGGGAAGACCAATTAGAATAGCAGTAGATTATCTACAGAAACACTTCAGCCTAGGATAACTTGGAGCCCAATCTTCAAAGTTCTCAAAGATAAACAATTTCAACCAAGAATAACCTATCCAGCTAAACTAAGCTTCATCAGTGAGGGAGAATAAAAATCTTTCCCAGACATTTATTCCCCAAGAACTTATGCTGTCTCTAGACCAGCTCCGCAAGAAACATTTAAGAAAATATTAAACACAGAAAAAGGGAAAAAAGAACAATGTTCTTCACAAGAGTCCAGGAAAAAGATTGAAAACACATGAATCAAACCAAAATTCAAAAGAAAGACTAAAAACAAGCAGGAACAAAAAACAACTCTATAAGAACCTCATGACAGGGATAAACCCTCACATTTCAATAATTAGCCTGAATGTGAATGGACTAAATGCACCTCTGAAAAGACATAGAATGGCAAAATGGATAAAATATCATAAGGCAACAATATATTGTCTCCAAGAGACTCATCTAATGAGAAAGGACACTAACAGACTCAAAGTAAGAGGATGGGAAGCAAAATTTCAGGAGAGTGGAACACAAAAGAAAGCAAGAGTTGCAATCTTAATATCGGACAAAATACCCATTAAGCTATCAAAAATTTAAAAAGATACAGAAGGTCACTATGTAATGATAAAAGGTTAAATCCATCAACAAGAAATGTCCATTGTAAACATATATGCACCCAACATAGGAGCACCAACTTTCATAAAGCAGCTTCTAGGCAAACTTAAAAAAGACATTGACTCTAACACTATCATACCTGGGGATTTTAATACCCCACTCACAACCCTAGACAGATAATCAGGACAAAAAATCAGTAATGAGATCCAGACCACAGCATGACTCTTGACCAAATGGACTTAATTGATACCTACAGAACACTCAGCCCAATAACTACAGAATAAACATTCTACTCATCACTGCATAGAATGTACTATAAGATCGAGCACATCCTTGGCCATAAATCAAGCATAAACAAATTTCATAATATTGAAATTTTGCCCTGCACCTTCTCAGACCACAGTGGAATAAAAATAAATATCAACACCAACAAAGTTTCCTCAAAACCCACAAAGACATGGACACTAAACAGCATCATGCTAAGCAACTCCTGGCTAAACATGGAAGCCAAAACAGAGATTAAAAGATACCTGGGAACAAATGAAAATGAAGAAACAGCTTATCAAAATCTCTGGGATGCCATGAAAGCTGTAATAAGAGGGGAATTCATATCTCAACAAACACGCATGAAGAAAATAGAAAGATCACACATTAACAGCCTAGCAAATCAACTAGGGAAGCTGGAAAAGCAAGACCAGCAAAACCCTAACTTCAGCAGAAGAATTCAGGTTGGTCACCAAAATAAAAGCCCAAATCTGGGACATAGAAGACAAAAAGATAATACAAAAAAATCAATGAAATAAAAAGCTCATTCTTAAAAGGATAAACAAGATTGATGGTCTCCTAGCTAGACTGACCAAGAAAAAAGGTAAAAAACCAAAATAAGCACAACCAGAAACACAAAAGATGAAGTCACATCCGACCCTGAAGAAATAGAAAAGGTTATCAGAGACTAATATGTACATTTGTATGAAAACAAACTTGAAAACCTAAAGGAAATGGAGGACTTTCTGTCATCACACAACCTCCTTAGGATGAAACAAGAAGAAATCGAGACCTTAAATAGACCAATAACAATCCAAGAAATTGACTATGTTATAAGAAAACTACTTACAAAAAAAAAAAAAAAATGCCCTGGACCAGATGGCATTCCAGCAGAATTCTACAAAACACATAAAGAGGAACTGATACCAAACCTATTTAAAGTATTTCAGGCAATTGAGAAAGATGGCCCCTCCTCAAATCATTTTATGAAGCTAACATCACATTGATACCCAAGCCAGGTAAAGACCCAACAAAGAAAGAGACCTATAGGCCAATACCCTTGATGAAAATAGATGTTAAAATTCTCAACAAGACCCTAGCAAACCAGATTCAACAAAACATCTCAAAAATCATCTACCATGACCGAGTAGGCTTCATCCCCAGAATGCAAATTTGGTTCAACATTCGTACGAGCATAAACGTAATTAAATACATCAACAGACATAATAACAAAAGCCACAGGATTATTTCATTAGATACAGAAAATGCTTTTGATAAAATCCAGCACTCTTTCTTGATAAAAACCCTCGAATATTTAGGCATTGATAGAACATACCTCAAAATAATAGAGCCATCTATGAGAAACCCATATGTTGGGAGCCAACATCTATAGCTACATGGCTGAGGCCTGTAAAGGCCCGTCTGGAAGATCGCCTCTGACATAGGATATCAGTTATACCTATAATATTGGCGTGTGATTAGTGACCAGTGTGCATACATGGCAGTAAAACTTATAAGTAAATCTCAATACACCTGATGGAAAGTGCATAGCAGAATTATTTTTCTCTGTCTTTCTAAGTTTTACTTCTTTCTAGATATTTTTTAACTTCTATTTCCTGGTAGACTGGGTAGTCAACTCTTGTTCCCGAAAGCTGTTTCCCCTAGGGCTAAGATTAGAAACTAAATTACCATGATAGTTTTGTCACCCTGCCCCTAGCCAGGCAGAACGTTTTCTTTTGTTTCGTTAATTACCGAAACTCTCTGCTTCAGCCCATGGCCGCCATCTTGGCAACCCTGCATTTCCTTGTTCAAGAGTGTGACAGCTACTATG
>NW_007255601.1:24365-25200 GCF_000164805.1 Carlito syrichta
CAGTTAACTCAGGAAAGTTTTTTGTATTAATCGGGTATAGAGCAAAGAGTATAATATGAATGATTCATTGAACATTATGGAAAACACTTTGAACGATTTGTATTGAAATTGTGCACCTGTGACCTTAATGTAAGCATGGCAGGCATCATGGAATTCGAATTGTTTGCTTGGAAATTGCAGATCTTGTGGTGGTCTTGTGATGCATAGTTTGTAAAGCACGAAACTTGTACGCCCCCAGTGAGTGATTATCACATTGCTGGAGGGTATAGAAAATGGTATATAAGTTGGAAAAGGTTTGAATAAAATCGGCTCCAGTCCTGATCAGACTGTTCCCAGAAGAACTGCCTCCGAGTAGTTTCTTCTCGCTGTCCAGATTCTCTGGTGCAGGTCCTAACCCACCCTTGGTCAGTGCTGGTCACCAACACCCATAGCCACCATACTGCTAAACAGACATAAATTGGAACCATTTCCCCTGAAAACTGAACAAGACAGGGATGCCCACTCTCACCCCTCCTGTTCAACATAGTTTTGAAAGTCCTAGCTAGAGCAATCAGAGAAGAGAAGGTGATTAGGGGTATCCAAATCAGAAAAAGAGGAAGTCAAGTTATATCTTTGTGATGACATGATTCTATACCCTGAAAACCCAAGAGAATCTGTGAAAAACCTCCTTGCACTGATAAAGGACTTTGGCAAAGTCTCAGGGTATAAAATAAATGTGCAAAAGACAATCGCATTTCTATACACCAATAGTAAACAAACAGAAGCCCAAATAAAAAGCACAATTCCATTCATGGTAGCCACAAAAAAAAAAAAAAAAAAAAAAAAAAACCTTGGC
>NW_007255601.1:25221-66716 GCF_000164805.1 Carlito syrichta
AAAAAAGAAATACCTTGGCATCTTCCTAACCAGAGATGTGAAAGACCTTTACAATGAAAATTGCAAAACATTTCTCAAAGAAATCAAAGATGACACAAACAAGAGGAAAAATATTCCATGCTCATGGATTGGAAAAATCAACATTGTTAAGAGGTCCAGTCTACCTAAGGCAATCTACAGATTTAACTCAATACCCATCAAATTACCAGCAACATTCTTTTCAGACCTAGAAACAACAATACAGGAAATCATATGGAAACATAAATGACCATGAATAGTCAAAATAATCCTCAGCAAAAAACAAAACAAAACAAAAAATAAAAACAAAGCAGGAGATTTCACAGTCCCAGATTTTAAACTGTATAATGAAGCTACAATAATCAAAAGATCCTGGCATTGGTACAAGAACAGTCATACACCAATGGAACAGAATTGAATTTCCAGAAGTAAAAACTCAATTTCTCTACCAACTCATCTTCAACAAAGCCTCTACCACCAACCTCTGGGGAGAGGGGAATCTATTCAGTAAATGGTGCTGGGAAAACTGGCTGACCCCATGCAGAAGATTGAAACAGGACCCCTACCTATCTACATACACAATAATTAACTCTAAATGGATCAGAGACCTAAACATAAACCTCAAACTATAAGAAGCTTAGAAAATACAAGAGATACTCTTCTGGAAATTGGAACTGGTGACCAATTCCTGATCTAAACCCTAAGTGCCCATACCAAAAGAGATAAGATAGACTATTGGGTCCTCATCAAACTGACAAGCATCTGCAAAGCCAAAGAAACCATCAAGAGAGCACTGAGACAACCCACAGACTGGGAAAAAGTTTTGCCAACTCCATGTTTGACAAAGGCCTAACATCTAGGATCTACAAGCAACTAAAATGTGCTGAAAAGAAAAAAACAAACAGCCCCATTGCACAGTGGGCAAAATATATGAATAGACAGTTCTCAAAAGAAGACATACAAGCAGCCAACAGATACATGAAAAAATATTCAGCCTCACTTGTCATCAAGGAGATGCAAATTAAAACTACAGTGAGATACCACCTAACTCCATTCAGAATAGCCATCATCAATAACTCAAAAAATAACAGATGCTAGAGAGGATGTGGCAAAAAGGGATCACTTCTACTACTGTTGGTGGGAGTGTTAACTAGTACAACCTCGAATGAAAACAGTGTGGTGATTCCTAAAAGTTCTAAAAATCAACTTTCCATATGACCCCTTAATCTGCCTACTGGGAATATACACGGAAGAACTCAAATTGCTCTATAAAAAAGATACCTGCACACGTGTGTTTATCACAGCATTGTTCACAATAGCAAGAACATGGAACCAACCATGCTGCCGATCAAAAGAGGACTGGACAAAAAAAGTGATACATATACACAATGGCATATTATGCAGTCATAAAGAAGAACAAAATCGTGAACTTTGCAGCAACCTGGATGGAGTAAGAGTTTATAATACTGAGTGATTTTTCACAGAAACAAAGAACTGAGTATCACATGTTCTCACTCATAAGTAGCCCTTGAACAAATATCATAATACTATAAGAAAAGGATTGACAGTAGCGGGAAACTTCAGGGAGATGGAGGGGTAGGTAGGTGAGATTGACAGTTGTGGAAATAAGCCTGGGGAAGCGGTTCAGACCACATCAACAAGGATACCTGCACAATGAATATTTGTATACCTAACCCTAAATATTACCACACAATTTTAAAATAAAAAAATTTAAAAGTTAAAAAAAAAAAGAAACCAAGATCTATTCCCTAGTTGTGCCAATTACTACTGGAGTGTCATTGTTGGAGTGACAAAACAGGGGAATACTTGTGTATATCCTAACTGGGATATATAAATATATCTATAAATAAATAAATAAATATATATATATATATATATCTACATTAAGCTGAACTTGAGTTCATTCTGATGTTTCATACTGTAGCATGAAACATTCTAGCCTTTTCCTCTCAGAGATTCCTTTTCATAAGGATGATGGTACTTTCTTGCGGAAGTAAATCTTTTCTCAAGAATCATATAGGTCCATACTCTGACTCACAACTTTCACGTTGAATTTTTTCAGAGGTTCTATATGGCATTGTTTTATCTCTATCAAACACACTTATAGTACTGAGTGTTCTGCCATGTCATGTTGCCCTAGTGTTAATGTTGCTTGTTCAAACTTGGACTTTTTCTTTCTTTGCAGCCCACTAAAACTAGTAGATTAGATTTACCTAGTAGATTAGAATTACCTGATAAGTAGATTGCAGTAGTATTTTAAAATCTGGAATGTATTGACTCTAAGATCTGAAAATAACTGAGGATTGTGGGGTTTTTTTAGTGGTAGATGTGGTATAAGATTTTGTTATTTTCTTTTTTTTTTTGATTTGAAGTCTCACTCCGTCACCAGACTGGAGTGCAGTGGCTGCTTCCGGCAATCCTTTCATCTCAGCCTTCCAAGTAGCTGGAACTACAGGCACACACCCAGCTAATTTTTGATTTATTGTAGGGATGAGGTCTCGCCAAGTTGCCCAGGTGGGTCTCGAACCCACGGACTCAGGCAGTCCCCTCACCTCAGCCTCCCAAAGCGCTGGGATTGCAGGTTGAGCCACAGAGCCTGGCTAGATTTTGTTATTTTCATTGATAAGGATGCTCTGGCAAGACCTAACTCACAAGACCCCTCATATGTTCCATTATTTGACAGGTCTCTTAAACTCTGTATAGTTGATTGCCCATTCTCCACTGTCCATATGGGCTTAACAAATGATCCGGAGTTTTTGCTATTTTTTTTTCCATTTGTGTCCAGATAACATGACACAATTAACACTGTGCACTAGTGAGATATTCTATAGTATGCCCAGGTGACTAAACAGAAGTAGAAGAATGAACACAGTCTTAGGGTCAAGCCAATGAATGTTTAGTTCTATCCATCATTTGAAAATATGTCCTCCTTTTATTTCTTCATGTTTCAGGGGAGGGCAGGGCACATTGAGCAAATCAATTGCTGCACACCAGAGGCTTGGTTAAAATATTTTAGATATGAAACCAGGCTGGCATAGGAATTAAAACTCTATGGCTTGGTTAAATGTGTGGCAGTCTACTGTTGTCTACTATGTTCCATCTGGAATCTGTAGGTGCTAGTTTGCTGAATTAAATGGAAAGCACCCCAATTATAATATCTCATTCTTTACGTCTTTAAGGGTGATACTAATCCCTCCCTCTTCGCATTAAATGTTGCTTCTAAAAAAAATTGAGATATTTCTAGGGTCCTACTTTGTCTTTCTACCTACCACCTGTTAAATATATTAATTTTTGTTTCATATTTGGAAACCAGGAATATGATTACTAGGTAAATCCATTGACATGCTGGATCAACCGTGAGATAGCTTACTTTTAATATTGGAGCCTCCCTTATTCTAAATGGAAAACATGGGTGACACTTAGATCACTCAGTCATTGATAGTGGACTACCCTAGTGTGGGGGGAAGGGGTGGCCTTTAGGAAGAGTGTAAATTCTTTTTAAAAGGTAAACTCCTTTTCAGCCAAGTGTATGAAGCAAAGAGGGGGGTGAATATGAACCATTTTCAACAACCTTAAACCAGCTAGAGGATGAGTATCTTGGCATCAGTAATATTTACTATATGGGTTAAAAAAAATCTAAAAACCAAGACAAGTTTTTTATCATTATAAGAAATTCTAAGTTTAATCTAAGTAAACAAATTAGTTTTGCAGGTCTTAAAATTCTATATAGTATGACATAAAGTATCCTATTCTATGAAGAATATATAAGAAAAAACTTACAAAATACACCCTAAAATATCTGTCTGTTTTGTTGTAGAATGTTATTGAAAATATAGTTTATCAAATTTGGCATAGTTATTTTCCACAAAAAAACACTTTTGGTTTTGAAGAAGTTGAGCGCAAGGCGTTTTTAAAATTTGTACTTTAAAAAACATTTTTTTGTGTGATATACTATATTATCATCATAAGGGAAATTGTTTATATGTCAGGGAGATCAACTAAACATGGAAATGAAAGTTTTAGTCACAATTCTTTGGAGACTCAGAGTTTAATGTGGTTCTTAAAGCACACTGATCAGAAAGCTTAGACTATTAGACTGTATTGGATACTAAGTGACTGTGTACCAAGTGATGTGTTGCAATACTGGTTCTGATCTTCCTTCCACTTTGAGAGAGAAAGATTTTTATTTTCTAATATATAAAACTACCAAATATGAGTAAAATTTAGATATTTATGTATGTGACCCCATTAGATCCGTCAAATAGCAGCATTGAAATGATGCAGAATTAAGTAGGATTTGTGACTTTGAAATTTGTGCCTATTTATTCCTTACATGGTTTAAGTTAGTCATGAAATTGGCCAGTGCTCTGAATTTGCTTGCTTTTTAAGATGCCGCACACACGTTAATATGGCTCAACCGTCCTTTTTCCAATTTGCCTGATTTCTAATTCATGTGCAAAGTTGTGAATCAGATTGAATTGCCTAAATGAATCCTCACACTCCCCCAAACTTCCTGCGTGTTTGCACCCTGTCTGTTTGAACGTTTATATTTAGAATTCTCAAACATGCCCAGGGAGTAAGAAATATACAACAGAAACATCTGTTCCTCTTGGCAAAACTATTTCATGCTTTTTTACTTTTGCAGGGTCAAGAAAAATACCCAGGGATTATTTTTATATCTGAGGGGTTTAACATTTCTTTGTAATCTTATCCTAAATGCAGTGATTTAAACATTCACACACACACACACACACACACACACACACACACTCTCTCTCTCTCTCTCTCAAGAAAGAGAGAAATGTACACAAATAGTAAGATCCATAGAAACATTTTTTTTTCTTTTTTCAATATGTGATTCTCCTTAGCAGTGACCAGTTTATTGAGAGAAAAGAAACCACCCTTGACCTACCCAGTTCATCTTTGGGCTGCCACACCCCTACCCTCCTTCAGCTACCTTTAGATTTTATAAGCATGAAGGAAATGTTTCTAAAATAAAAGCAAATTTTCTTTGATGCCAGCTTATCTGGTTGCTCCCCAGTTAGCTAAGGTCAAAACTGTAAAGCTTATTTATACCTTTTGGCAAGGCTGGAGGCTGAATTCATTTTTTAGAAATATACTGTAAAGGTCACAGCTGAATGTGGTGTGGTTCCTGTTAGTTCTTACTGGGCCAGGCCCAAGCACACGCTTTCCATTCTGAGCAGTCTTTTAGGGGATGCCGTAGGGAAAGAAGTGATCATTTTAACACCTCTCCTCTCTGTACAATTCCCTCTTCAAAAATTTAAAATCCATCTAAGCCTGTGGGACCAATTAACTTTTTTGAAGACTGAGGATAGCACAAGACATGATAAAGCTTTAACATTATTATTTATTTTGCAGTGACTACCTCTAACATATTATTGTCTTTTACTTAACAGAAAAAAACATTGTTGCCAAATGTGCTGGGAAATCATAAAAGTCTTACTAACGGGAAGTGACTTTAAAGATATGGCACATGAATATTAAGTTAATTATCGTATGAACAAGCACCTTAAATGCTGATCCACAATTGCCAGGTATAAGAACAACTAATCCAATGTCGATTTAAGGTGTATAGTGTTAAGCAACTATAATAGGATACACCAACTTTTATCATCAGAATGAACTAAGTCTGTCATTAAAAACATTCACTCAAGGGGGAACATTTTTCAAAAATATGTTGTATTATTTTAAAAAGCTAAGATAATCTTTTTAAAGCAGCTAGCTAATGTAGTGCTTGCCACTTGGTAAGTACTTAGTAAACAGTGATGATTTTTTATCAGTTTAAGGGTCCAAACTCTCAGGTCATAACTCTCTTATATGAGGAATATAATTTTTTAATGATTAAGCTTAATTTAAGCCTCTGTTCTACCAGATGCCAAAATTTAAACTTTAAAAAGTTGTTCTTCACATTGATACACAAAATCGTTTCACTGGGAAACTTAATTAAGACCCAAACCAAGGCCAGTGCTTAGAAGATGAGCTATATCTAACAAATGTGATGGCCATGTGTTTATGATGGTTTCTAGCATGAAGTCCTCATTCACTTCTGCTCATTGACAGTAGGCCCATGGAGACCATTGATCCATTTTGACACATGACTTCATCTTACCGCAAAACCTTCCATATGTGCCAGATCTTAGTGTCCTATATGATGCTATTGGTTGTAGTAGAAAACCTTTTCAGGCTACCTGAATCATTATGGGCATAACTAAGAATTCTATCAAGTTATCTTAGAACTGAATGCCCGGAGAGTTCTTTCAGAAATTTCTTAGGCACTCATAGTAGTCTAGAAAGACAAAAACTGATTCTTAATGCTTTGTGAGTCCTGCCTGGAAAAAGTGGGTTAGGTGCCCATCTAGTCTTAAATTTCTTGAACTAAACTCTGTTGATAGCTCTCATCCTTGCTCCAGGATTGATCCAAGTGAGAAAAAGACCTTTTATATAAATTATCAGCATCTAAACTCTTGCTTTATTTAATTCTTTTACTTTTTAGGGTTAATATTATCTAGTGATCAAAGGTTGTGATAGAAAACTTTATCTAGTCTTAGGGATGGTGGTAGAGTGAGGTAACAGGTGGTACAATAGAAATTAATTCTGACTGTTCATTTAGTTTCTAAATCACTTACAGTAAACATTTTAATTTATAAATCATTCTGTTTTCAGATGTTTGAAAGCCAAGAGTTTTGACTTTTGAAATGCAAATGACTTTTTTGTCTTTTGCTTTGACTAATTAAATTAATAAATATGTAAAGCCTTATGAAAAATGGTGAAAGGGTAAAAGCCAAAACAGCACCTCAAAATATCAATCTGGTACATTTATTTTATACTTAATGATGGCTACCTTTTATTGATTGTCAGGAACTTTATTGTCAATAAAACAGCATTTAAAAAATATTGTCACTTTCAAATAAAATCAAAGGTCAATATATTTAATTTTGCTGATAAATAAATATCACAGTTTATACAGCAAAATAAAATAAAATTAACATCTTTCTAAATTCAAATGTCACTCTTCTCCTTATGTTTTAGATGCTCAGACTGACAAAATTCCTTGGAATTTTGAGCTGTTAGACGTCTTTTCACAAACTGGAGAGGAATATGCCATGAAAATTCTTAAAGTTCTGTATTATTTAAGCTTCTAATTAATAATATGTATATAGATATTATATGTATTCTATTTCCCTTGATAACTCTGACTCAATTACTTATAATAAATCTCCCATCTCTCTCTCCTTTCTCCTTCCTTCCCTGTCCTCTTTTCACTCACTCACTTTCTTTCTCACTCAGAGAGAGAGAAAAATATATTTATTATAAGGAATTGGCACATAATTATGAGGGATAAGGTAAGAGACTCCATAACCTGCCTTCTGCAAACTGGAGACCAATCTGAGACTGAAGTTCTGAGGACCAGAACTTGGGAAGGAGCACTAATAGTGTAAGTCCCAGTCCAAAAGCTGGAGAAGATTGATGTCCTAGTTCAAGCAGTCAGGGAGAGAGCAATTTTCCATTTATATGTCTTCTGTTTTATTCAGGTAATCAAGGGACTGGATAATGCCCACCCACATTGAGGGGGGGTGATCTGCTTTGCTCAATCTGATGATTCAAGTGCTAATCTCATCCGGAAACACCCTCACATACACACCCAGAAATAATGTTTATCAAATATCTGAGCACCTCATGGTCCAATCAAATTGACAAAATTATGTAACTATGCTGTATACAACTGAAAATGCACTGATACCTTTCTAGAAGCGGAGGTGAGGTCCTGGAGTAGTGTTTTAATTTCTCCTTGATATCCCATAACTTAAATACTGTGATGTAAATTTAACAATACTTGATATAAAGTCAATACATCTCATGTTACATGAGAGTATGAGAGAAAACAAATATATATTATGTATACATATATACATAAATATATTCATAAGGAAATAATTAAGAAATACTCATAGAAAATTACAGTCCTAATTTCTGTAAACTGGTCATGTGGTCATAGATAGTATTTAAAACTACCTTCTTCTACTACTCATTCTGTATTTCCTTTGCCTTCAGCAAGCATCTTCACTAGTTATTGTTCTTTACCTGGTGGGGTGAACCAGACCTTAGATACTAAATGATATAGACCTTTATTAGTCCTTCCTGGATTGGGCTATGGTAGTTTTCTATTGAAATTAATCACAGGGCATGGTAATATTAAGGGACACTCTATGGGATCTTCAGCATTTCAGATATACTCATCCTATCCTTATCTCCATTGTGGAATAGTTATTCAATTTCACTTGTTAGTCAGGATTAATCATCCATGCCAGTACAACAACTCTTTTTCTTTGCTCATTAATTCAGAGGCATGAGTAGCCAAAAGTAGCTGGTTTTAAACTTCCAATTCAATGGAATCATTGTTGTGTCTTGTAGTGGAATAATTTCTTCCTCTGGAACTTAGACCTATAGGCCATCAGAGCATAAAGTTATGGGAACAGGAAGCAAAAATATTAGGTTTCTAGGGATAATACTGAGTGATACTACTCAAATTTTGACACCTAATTCCTGGACCGGTGAATTCTGGAATTTTTTATTTGGAAAAAAGCACTATATATTTGGCATTGGTTGACAACATATACAGCCTTCTGGGTAACCTTGTCCGAACATTGCAAGATATTGCCAACTAGCTGGCACTATAACTGAGTCTCCAAAATGTTAGTTCACAGATTTATTGAGACAACTGCTTTAGGATGGTGGAAAACATGGTAAGACCTGTGGATTCCATTAGCATGAACCCATTGCTGCACTTATTTTGCTGTAAAGTGAGTTCCTTGATCAAAATTAATATAGTGTTGAATATCACGATGCCAGGTAAGGTATAGTTTTGGCAGAAGCTTTTCATGGAGGGAAGACAAATTTACATCCAGAGTAAGTATCTGTCCTCATAATAACAAAATGCTACTCCTTCCATGATGGAAGTGGTCCAATATAACCAACTTCACACCAGGTAGCTGGCTCATCACCCTGGGGAATGATGCCATATCAGGGGTTCCATGCTGATATCTGATGCTGGCAGATTGGGCACTCATCATCCTAGATGAGTGAAAGTCCATGTTGCTGAACCCATGCATAACCTTTATCTCTATCACCATGACAAGTTTGTTCATTAACCTATTGGGATGTTCATCTCCAGGGATGGGTGGGGAAAGTGGATGACCAATATCCACAAAACGGATTATCATATTTATTTCATTTGATTATTAAAATTCTCCTATGCTGGGGTTACACTTTGGTGAGCACTCCCATGGGACACAAATGTCATATTTTGTGCCCATTCAGAGATATCTGTCTACATACTTCTTCCCCAAATTTGTCACAAATTTCTAATCGTATTCCTTCCAATTCTCTAAATATCCAGCCAAACAACTGGACACAGACTGTGTATCATTAGGCCTGGCCATTTTTCCTTCCAAGCAAAGAGAACAACTAGGTGCATTGCTCAGAGTTCTGCTCACTGGGAGGATTTTCCTTCACAACTATCCTTCAAAGATGACTCAGAAAGCAGCCCTAGTGATGCATCTGTACACTTTCAAGTGGTACCTGCATATCATGCATAACCATCTGTCAACTTGACCTTAGCTTTTTCTTCCTTTGCCAACAGGTCATAGGAACTTTCTCAATAAAACTACAGGTACAGACACAGAGAGAAAGCAGAGTAGCAGATAAGGGACCCATGTGTATATGGGCCTTTTAAATGTAACTTACTTGGACCTCCATGACCTTCCTGGGTCTAACCACGCACACCACTTCATTTGATGATGAAGTGTTACTGTGCATGCCCACAATTGTATGTCCTGATGAATCAGCTAACACTTAGGTAAAGATGTGTCCAGGTCACATGTAATTTAGTGGTCTATAGTTAAGCATTCAGTTTCTACTAAGGTCCAATGGCAGTCAAGAGCTGTTTCTCAGAAGAATAGTTGTCTCTGGAGTTTGGTAGGGCTCTGCTCTATAATGCAAAGGGTCTTCACTGTTATTCACTTATAGATGTCTACCAAAGGCACAAAATACATCCCAACTGCTACTGCCACCTCAAGTACCATTACATCTGCTGGGTCATGTGGTCCAAGTGGCAGGACTGCTTGCATAACAGTCTGGATCTGTTGCAGATTCTTCTCTTGTTCTGGACACACAGAAAACATTTTCACATCACTGGGTAAATGGTCCAACAAACCCTTTTATCTGGTCACCTGGAAAATGGAATGACTCACCCAGATAAGGAGTATGTTTCTTCCAAAATCCAAAAATGCCCAATAATCATTGTGTCTCCCTTTTGGTTGTTGCCAAAATGTAACAGCTTACCCCTAACTTTAGAAGGGGTATTTTGACATCCTCTATATTAGTAGACCCCTGGACATCTCCCTGGGTATAGGCCCATAAATATTTTTAAATATTTATTTTCTATCTTCTGACACCAAATGTCTCACCAATAAGTCCAGTTTATTTGCTACCTCTTTTTCACTATGTTCAGGCAGCAATGCCATGCATGTAATGAGCCATGGTGATATCTTATACAAAGAAAAGCAATTGAGATCTTTCTAAACTAAATTAATAACACAGGACTGGAGAGTCATCAATATAACCTTGAGGTAAAAGAGTGAAGATGTATTGCTTGTTTTGGCAGCTGAAAGCAAACTGCTTCTGTCAGGTTTTATGGACAGGATGGAGAAAAAAAATTATCAAATTTTTTTTTTTTAAAGTGTTTACCCACTCAATAGCTACACACCAGTTCCAGGAAATTTGTTAATCTGCTTAAGTAATGAAACCACTTCTGGTACAATAACTGCAATTAGAGTTACCACTTGGTGAAGTTTACAATAATCCACTGTCATTCTTCAAGACCCATTTGTCTTCTCCATCGGCCAAATAGGCAAGTTGAATGGAGTTGTGATGGAAATCATCACCCAACATCCCTTAACTCCTTGATAGTGGCAGTAATCTTTGCAATATCTCTAGGAACTCAGTATAATGTTACTCAGCTTATGATGAGGATATGATTTGACAAACCCATCATAAAGTTAAAAAATCAAAAGTTGAACATCATACATCAGGATTCTACTTTCCTACGTGGAGACACTGTTAGTGACTTCCATCTGGCCTTTCCTACCATAATAATTCTCACTCCCCAGATAATGGAATTAATGTGGGGATTCAGCTAGAGGTTTAGAATATTCCAATTTTTCATTCTGGAATTGGGAATATAATAAGAGCATGAGTTCAGGGACCTCTTGGGGCCACTGTCCAACAGACCTGAGCTAAAACTCCATTGATTGCCTCACATGGACAAGACCATATTCTGACACACGGATCACAAAGACATTTTAGGTCTCCTGAAATCAAAATCAGTGCAGAGCCAGTGTCTAAGAGTCCTTGGAATTTCTAATTATATTATTTCCCCCAATGAACAGTTACCTGGTAAAAGGCCATAGACTGAAAAAAAAAAGACTGTAGACTAAATCTTCACCATTTGAGAAAGATTAAGATTAGCTGTGCTGTATAAATTTTTAACTCTGTGCTTGCCTGGTTTTTGCGAAGGGTGGAACTATTCTTTTGTTTCTATGCTCAGAACGTTCTTAAGCATCTCCTGAAGGACTGGTCTGCAGGTGGATTGTTCTCTTAGGGTCTGGATGTCTGGGAAAGATTTTAATTCCCCTTCATTGGTGAAGTTTAGCTTGGTGGGATAGGAAATTCTTGGCTTATCTTTAAGAGCATTAAAGATAGGGCCCCTGTTCCTTCTGGTTTGTAGGTTTCCCACTAAGAATTCTGCTGCAATTCTGATGGATCTTCCCTTGTAGCTGGTTTGTCCTTTCTCTCTAGATGCCTTTAGAATTTTTATTTCATGTTTACCTTGTGGAAACAATTATTATGTATGGGTGTGGGGGGGCGGCTTCTCATGTAATACCTTGCAGGGGTTCTCTGAATTTCTTGTGTTTTGATGGTTGCATCTCTAGGGAGATAGAGGAAATTTTCTTGGATGCATTTACTTAAGTTGTTTTTCAGTGTGAGGAGGTTTTTGACAGACTCTCTAGAGTTTTCTAGATAGCGGATCATTCATCTGCAAAGAGGGATAACTTAACTTTCTCTTTTCCTATTTGGATACCCTCAATTTCCTTCTGCCTGATTGCTCTGGCTAGTACTTCCAGTACCATGTTGAATAGGAGGACTGAGAGTGGGCATCATTGTCTTGTTCTGGTCCTCAGGGGGAATGCTTCCCATTCTGCCATAAAGCATGATGTTGGCTGTAGGCCTGTCATAGATGACTCTTACTGTTTTGAAGAATGTGCCTTCAATGCCTAGGTGTTCAAGGATTTTTAATCAAGAAGGGATGGATATTATTGAATATTTTTTCTGTGTCTAATGAAATAATCATCTGGCTCCTGATTTTACACCTGTTAATAAAATGATTTGTACTTAAAGACTTAACAGATGTTGAACTAGTCCCGTATCCTGGGAATGAAGCTGGCTTGGTCATGAAGAATGATCCTTGAAATGTAGTGTTGGATACAATTTGCTAGAATCTATACCTTAATAGAATGAGCTAGGGAGAATTCCTTCTTTCTTGATTGTCTGTAATACTTTCAATAGGATTGGTATCAGCTCTTCCTTGTATGTCTTGTAGACTTTGCCTAAGAAACCAACCGGTCCAGGGCTTGTTTTGTTTTGTTTCCTTTTTTCTTTTTGACTAGGTGATTTTTTATAAATGAATTGATTTCTTGAATTGCTATTGGTCTAAAGTTTCAGTTTCTTCCTGTTTAAACCTCGGGAAGTTGTGTGATGCTAGCATTTCCTCCATTTCCTCTAGTTCTAGTTTATTTGCATAGTAATCTCTGATAATCATTTGAATTTTTTCAGGGTCAGTTGTAACATCACCTTTTTAATTTCTAATTGTATTTATTTGGACTTTCTCCCTCTTTTTTTCAGTCAATCTGGCCAAGTGTCATATAGTCTTATTTATTCTTTCAAATAATCAGTTTTTGGCTTGTTGATTCATTCTAAAATATTGTTGCCTTCTATTTCCTGCAAATGTGACTTTATTTTAGTAACCTGGAATTTTTTTTCTATCAGATTTAGGATTTAATTGTTCTAAACTTTACTTAGTCTACTGGTTCAAATGCTAATCTCTTTCAGAAACACTCTCAAAGACACACCCAATAATGATGTTTAAATATCTGAGTATCTTATGTTCTAATTGCATTGGCAGGTAAAATTAACCACTCAGATTTTAAGTATTAAGTATAGATTTAAGTAACATATTCTTATTTTAATATGTCAGGACAAAAGTCAGTTGTGGATAATAAAATGTAAAATATTTTTATATAACTTTCTTCTTTGAGGACTATATATACAATCTATTTTAAAACTGACCTATATATGACCAAGTTTATTTGATAAATTGAACTCTTAATGGGGTACTTAATAATATATAAACAACTTTAAAAAGAAGTCCAAACATCTTAATCTGCTTAATATGGCTCTCATAATTTTCTCCATCATTACTGGTCATTCCTCATACTTCCAGTCACCTGCCCCTCTCCCCAAAATAAACTCTACATCATGGGTTTCTTCAATTTTCTTCCTCTGTCAGTTTTTAAAAAATCATTTCTGAGCCTTAGTATCTGCATTTTCCCTAACTGCTTTTTTTTTTCCACTTTACTGCCCTTACAAAAATATACCCATGTTTAATCCTCATCAAAGTATTCCAAATCCAATATTTATATTCCCACTTATTTGTCATTTTTCTCTAGGAATCCTACTCATAATCAAATGTCTATGTATTTTATGAATTATAAAATTTGTCTCATTCTATGGCTCTCACTTGTAAAATGTATATTTTTGGAACAACTTTGTTGACACATAATTCACATATAATATAATTTTACCATTTACAGTATATAATTCATTGGTTTTACTATGTTTACAGTTATGAATCATTACTACAAGCAATTTTGAAACATTCTAATTATCCTAAAAAGAATCTCCAAACTGTTTAGTTATTGCCTCCCAATGAGCTGATCCTCAATTTCAATAGGAAACCACTAATCTACTTATTTTGGGAATTTCATATGCATTAAGTGATATAATACGTAGGATTTTGTGACTGGCTTCTTTCACTTAGAATAATATTTTCAATGTTCAACCATATCACAGCATGTTACAGTAATTTATTCTTTTTTATGATTGAATACTATTCCATTATGTAGAATAGACATTATTTATTAAGTCATTAGTTCATGGGCATTTAGGTTGTTTCCTAGTTGTAGCTATTATGAATAATTCTGCTATGACCATTTATGTATTTTTTTTTTCTTTTGGAGTTGGAGTCTCACTCTGTCGCCCAGACTGGAGTGCAGTGGCATGCTCCCAGCCACCGCAGCCTCGACCTGCTAGGCTCCAGCAATCCTTCCCTCTCAGCCTTTCAAGTAGCCGGAACTACAAGCACGTGCTTCCATGACCAGCGAATTTTTTTGATTTCTTGTAGAGACGAGGTCTTGCCATGTTGCCTGGCAGGTCTCGGACCTGTGGGCTCAGGTAATCCACTCACTTCAGCCTCCCAAAGTGCTGCGATTATAGGCTGAGCCACCAAGCCTGGCCAAAAATTTTGGTATGAACATATTTTCACTTCTCTATCTTGGTTATTCACCTAGGAGTGGAATGTTTGGGTCATATGGTAAATCAATGCTTAATATTTTGAAGAACTATCAAACTGTTTTCCAAATTAGTTACCTCATTTTATTATTCTATCAGGAACACATTAGGTTTTCAAGATTTTCACACATTCTTGAAATCTTGTTTTTCTCGTTGTTGTTTTTGTTTGTTTTTTTAGTCTTCATTTTGAGTATCGAGTGGTATCTTATTGTGGTATTGATTTTGATTTCCCTGATGTCTAATGATGTTCAAAATCATTTCATGTGCTTATTGGATATTGATATGCCTTCTTTTAAGATATTTGTATTCAAATTCTTTGCCACTTTTTAATTGGATATTTGTATTATTGTTTCTTAGTTGTGTGAGATTTTTAAAATATATTCAGAATACAAGTCCCTTATCAGATATGTTTGTATGGACATTACTATATTTTGTTTAGTCATTCATCAAATGATAGGCTATTTTCCAAATGATTGAGCCATTTTATAATCTCACTTAAGGTATATAAAGGCTTTTATTTCTCTATAACCTTGTTAATACTTGCTACTGTATTGTTTGACTTTTTAATTATAGCTATCTTTGTGAGTACAGAGTGATCTCATTATAGTATTAATTAGCATTTCTTTGATAAAAATGACATTGAATTTGTTTTACCTCTGTTTATTAGCTATTTGTATATCTTCTTTGGAGGAATATCTATTTATAGAGCATTCACTTTTACAGCAGTTAGTAACTCAAGCAAATGAAAACACTTCTTACAAGTTTCATTTTTAAAGTTATAACCTCAGAAAACAAAAGCGTGCTTAATTTTCATTCATAGAGTCAGCAAAAGTCTAATCAAGTCTTTTTCATAGAAGAAAATAGCCTTTTTAAAAATTCACACCAAACTTTTTTTCAACTAAATTGACAATACAAATTGTCCCTTACAGTGGTTTGAATTAAATTTTTTTTTGACTTTCTTATGGTACAAAAGAAATACATATTCTAGAGAAATGATTCTTCAAATTTTTAATTTTGATTTAAAATTATTTATAAAAATAGCCTTTGTGTTAGATAATATTTTCCAACTGTAGTCTAATGTATGTGTTCTTAGTACTTTTAGTGTAAGTTAGGCTAAAATATGATGTTCAGTAGGCTAGGTGCATTTAATACCTAGCCTACTGAGCATCATATTTTAGCCTAACTTACACTAAAAGTACTAAGAACACATACATTAGACTACAGTTGGAAAAAATTTTCAACTGTATATAAATATTTTCAATTTAAAAATGGTTAATCAGGACAAAATCCCTTAGTATGCAGAGAAACATTTGTATGATTCTAAAATATATGTGGACATGCATAGAAACCAAAATAGCCAACACAATAATGAAAGAAAATAATTAATTTACGGTCCTAAACTACCTGATTTCGATACTTGTTATCATGCTTAATTTTCCTATGAATCTGGAATATTGGTCAAAGTACAAACAAATATGTTAAAAGAACTAACTAAATACAGTATATAGAAATAGTCCCACATAAATAGAGACAGCTTATTTTTGAAAAAAGTGCAAAGGCAATTTAGTGGAAAAAGAATAAACTTTCAATAAATAATACTGGAGCAGTTGGGTATCCAACATCCTCATTTATCTCCACAAGTGTTTACACTTTGCAGCAAACAGAAAAATTAACTAAAATGTAAAATCTAAAAGTATGAAACATCTCGAAGAAAATTTAAGAGAAAATACTTATGACCTCAGATCAGACAAATATTTCTTAGATTTGACACCAAAAGTATAAACCCACACCCCAAAAATGCTAAATTGGGCTTTACCAAAATTAAAAAATTTTGCTCTTTAAAGAGCTTATTAAATGAATGAAAGACAAATTATAGACTTGGACAATGTATGACATTTAAAGAACTCTCAAAATATAGTAAAAAAACAATGAACCTACAATTTTTAAAAAATGGACAAATAATTTGAACAAGTTCTTTACCTAAGATGATGAGAAAATGATACTTATCATCATTATCATAAGAAAAATGCAAATTTAAATCATATGGATATATCATGAGAGACCTGTTAGAATGATCAAAATTGAAAAGACAAATGAAAATGTCAAATGTTGGTGACAGTATGGGACATTTAGAAATATCATATACTGCCGGGCTCGGTGGCTCAGCCTGTAATCCCACACTTTGGGAGGCTGAGGTGAATGAATTGC
The DNA here is from genome assembly GCF_000164805.1 of Carlito syrichta. Taxonomy (NCBI): domain Eukaryota; kingdom Metazoa; phylum Chordata; class Mammalia; order Primates; family Tarsiidae; genus Carlito; species Carlito syrichta. Next base: position 42,175 of record NW_007255601.1, read on the forward strand.
CTGAGCCCGTGGGTTCAAGACCCACCTGGCCAACTTGGTAAGGTCTCTACAATAAATCAAAAATTAGCCAGGCGTGGTAACTTGCACCTGTAGTTCCAGCAACTTGGAAGGCTGAGGCTGAAGGATCGCTGGAGCCCAGCAGATCGAGGGTGTGGTGGCTGGGAGTGGTCACTGCACTCCAGTCTGGGCAACAAAGTGAGACTCCAACTCAAAAAAAAAAAAAAAAAAAAAAAAGAAATAACATATACTGCTTATAAAAAGGTAAACTGGTATAACTACTTTGAAAAACATGCTGTCAGTTTATTTTAAATTTAAACCTGCATCTACTATATTACTCAACCATTCCATTCCTAGATATTTAATCAAGAGATATGAAAACATGATCATACAAAGACATGTCTCATTTACAGCAGTCTTGTTTTTAATAACTCAAGCTGAAAAAATGCTTGTCTATCAACAAATGAATGGATACATACATTTTGATATATTTATACAATTGGTTTTTAATCAACCAAAATGATTGCATAAACTCAAAATAATTATGTTGAATACAGAAGCCAGCACCCCTCCCAAAAGGGGGAGATGTATGAGTTCATTGACTTAAAAATGCTATAAAATGCAAACTAACCTTTAGAAAGAGAAAAAAACAGGACATAATATTTGCTCAAAAGTTTGTAGCTTTGTTTCTCTTCCCATCCCCATTTTTATATAATACATCTGAATAATATTGGTTATAATGAAGACTTATAAATGTATTTAACCAATATCATTAAAACCCTAAAAGTCAATTTATCTAGCAAAATGCTTTTTTTTCCAAAAAAATTTTAAACTTTATGGTTCTTGGGTGGTGTCATCCCAGAGTATTTCAGAGCTTTTATGACTCTTTGATACCTCTGCTGAAGTTTTTGGCAAGTTCTTCTGAGCACTAGATAAAAGGACATAAAGGAGACAATATTGAAGTACTAAAATTATGGAGCAGGAGTTTGAGCTCTTTGAAGATTAAAACAGGTGGAGAAAAGAATGAAAATACCCTCATAAATATATTCCCTAGTCAATAGCAGTCAGTCTGTCTAAAAAAAGTATGCATGAAAGCCTGTGTGATTTCTAGTACTCCTAGCATCTGTTGATACTACTGGTTGAAACAGGTAAGCATTGTTATTTCCATAATGATTATTATTGAATGTGGGCATGACCATAAGGCAAGGTATTGGATCAATGAACAGGTACACACAGGAGACATTTTAAAGTTTATTTTTTGTAACATACAACCAATTTATAGGCTTTAAACTGCAAAAGACTTGTTCAGTGTCCAGTAATACTTAGCACATAAAACATCAAAAACAACATATGGTTGTCAAAAGCAGCCATTGAAAGTAGCAGGGAGTGAATGAGTGAAACATATATTAGCTTTTTTATGAACATAGTAATGTTTATATATTTCCCATATTTTTCACTGAATTTAAGGCTTCCCTATTTAGATCTTAGTCTTTTGTTTTGCACAAGAGTGTTAAAAGCACATTCTTAGTATTTTATAGGGAAATAGAAAGCAAAAATTGAATAACTAACAAAAATAACGTAAACTTTAAAGCTGCTGTAATAGGAAAAAGCCACATGTAAATGTATAAATATACCTATAATTGAGTAATGAGCAATAAATATAAAGAATTCTTAGAGTTTTCTGTCTCAATAACAATGATTCTATGTGGGAATTTCATACAAAGGAGGTGAAGAGGAAATATCTTTAGTGCATTAAAAGTGATGTCAGGAAATTATGCAATGCTTTTTTTAAGTACAGAAAGGCGATTTTCACCAAGTCATTTAAGCATTGTCTGTTCTGGACACAGATTCACATTGTATTTTTATGAGGCCAATTATGTTCTATGCACTTCATAATATGTCTGCTTCTTTCCTTGTACTTTTAATACTTTGTCCATAATTTAACAACAGAGCCGTTCTTTCATAATCATACTGATTACCTTATTTTCTATTTCCTTTCCAGAGTCTCTGCCTTCTTCTCTCTCCTTGTTCTGCATTTCTGTTTCATTTTCCCTTATAAAATATTTTAATGCATAAAATATTTTAATGCATATTTTATTATGTTGTTTACCTAGTATAATTTGGATATTGTCCCCTCCAAATTTTTTGTTAAAATGTTATGCCAGTATAGTAGGTGGGACCTAGTGGGAAGTGTTTGGGTCATGGGGGCAGACACCCCTCATGAATGGCTTGGTGCCTTCCCTGTGTCAAATGAGTTCCCATTCTACTAGTTCTTGAGAGATCTGTTTGTTAAAAAGGGCCTGGCACCTCTTCCTCTCTCTCTCTTGCTTCCTCTCTCACCACATGACACACATCCTCCCTCTTTACCTTCCTTCCATCATGAATGGAAGCTTCCTGAGGCCTCAACAGAAACCAATGCCAATGCTATGCTTCTTGTATAGGCTGCAGAATATGAACCAAAAACAACCTCTCTTCTTTATAAGTTACCAACTCTGAAGTACTACTTTATAGAAATGCTAAATGGACCAATACAGAAAATTGGTATTGAGAAGTGGTTGTTGCTATAAAGATACCGGAAAATGTGGAAGCAGCTTTGGAACTGGGTAATGGGCAGATGTTGGAAGAGTTTGGATGGCTCAGAAAAATACAGTTAGATGAGAGACAGTTTCAGACTTCTTAGAGACTGGTTATATGGTTGTGACCAAACAATGATAGAAAAGGATGTGACCGGTAGGCTGATGAAGTCTCAGATGGAAAAGGGAAACTTACTAGGACTGGAGCAAAGGTCACCCTTGTTATGCCTTAGCAAAGAATTTGAATTGTCCATGTCAGAGGACTTTGTAGAAAGCGAAACTGAAGAGTGATGACCTAGGGTACCTGGTGAAAAATTTGTAAGTAGCAAAGCATACAAGAAGTGGCATGGCTGCTTCTAATAGCCTATGGTCAGATATGGGAACAAATAAATGACTTAAAGTTGGGACTTATAATTAAAAGAGAAGCAGAATGTAAAAGTTGGGAAAATCTGCTGCCTGGAGCTTGGCCACATGGTAAAGAAGGAAAGAGTGTTTACAGGAAAGGAATCAAAGTTGCCTCTTGATAGAGAAATGAGAATGACTAAAATTGCCCAGCAGGTCGAGGCTGTGGTGGCCAGGAGCAGCCACTGCACTCGTCTGAGTGACAGAGTGAGACTCCAACTCAAAAAAATAAAAAAATAAATAAATAAAATAAAAATTGAGCCAAGTGTTAATAGTCAAGACAATAGGAAAAAGCCCCAGAAGGCATTTTATCAATCTCCAAGGCAGTTCTTCCATTTTAGTCCCACAAGCCTCGGGGGTAAAAATGGTTTCAGGTGCCAGACCCAGAGCACTACTGCCCTATGCTGCCTTGGCATGCTGCTCCAGGCATCCTGGCCACCCAGTTCCAGCTGGGGCTCAAAGACCACAGGTACATCTCAGGCCACTGCTCCCAAGGGTGAAAGCCATAAGCCCTGGTGGCTTCCACATGATGTTAAATCTGTAGGCACATAGGATGCAAGAGTAGTGGAGGTTTGCCTAGCTTTGGGAGGATGTATCAGAAGACCTGGGTACACAGGCAGAGTCCTGTCGTGGTGGTGGAACCCCTTCCATGAACCTCTGTTAGAGTGGTGCCAAGGAGAAGTGTGAGGTTGTAGATCCTGCACAGTATCTGCACTGAGCACTGCCAAGTAGAATTATGGGAATAGTGCTGCCACTCTCCAGATCCCCAAATGATAGAGCCACTGTAACATGTGTATCCTCAGCCTGGAAAAGCCATAGGCATTCAAATCCAACCTATGAGAACAGCCATGTGGGCTGTGCCCAGAAAAGCCACAGGAGTGGAACAAGTAATCAAAGAAGATGATTTTGGTGCATCAAAATTGAATGTCTACACTCCTGAGTTTTGGATTTGTGTAGAGCTCATTGCTGCCCCCCAGCCCCTTTTTACGCTGATTTCTTTTGGAATGGGAATATTTACCCAATGCCTGTACCATCCTAGTGCCTTGGAAATAAAAACTTGATTTGAATCTCAGATTAGACTTTGGACAAGTTGATGTTAGAATTCTTTAAGACTTTGAAGACTATTAAGGATGGATGATTGCATTTTGCAATGTGAGGTGATGGAATTTGGGGGACTAAGGGTGAAATTGTAGAGTTTGAATATTTCCCCCCTCCAAACCTTACATTAAAACGTAATCCCCCTTGTTGTAGGTGCAACCTAGTAAAAGGTGTTTGGGTCATGGGAATGGACCCCTCATAAAAGTCTTGGTGACCTCCCTGTGGTACTAAGTGAATTATTGCTTTATTAATTCACATGATATCTGATTGTTTAAAAGAATCTGGTGCTTCCTCCTCCCTTTCTTACTCCCTCTCTTGCCACGTGACACATCTGTCCTCTCTTTGCCTTCTACCATGAGTGGAAGCTTCCTGATGTCCCCACCAGAAGCTGATGCTGACACTATACTTCTTGTACAATCTATAAAACTGTGAGACAAGATCAAGCTCTTTAAATATTACCCAGTTTCAGATAGTCTTTTATAGCAACTTTCAGATAGACGAATACAACTCCCGTCTCCAAATTTCATATATTAATCTTTTCCTCCCTAAAATGGTGAACATCATGAGGGTATGGGCTATGGATATAATCATTCATGTTTTTCTTCATAGTAGTGTCTTGTTTAGCAACTGAACCTAAAGGAGCCATAAGTCATATGGTTAAAAGAGAAAATAAAGGGAAAAGACCTATATTTCTGGACAATAATGTGGAAAGGATAAGTTAGAACTACCATTTTTTTTTTTGGAAAATATCTAAAGACCAATTTCTAGGCCACCTTTTTTGAGAATATGATTTTCTGTTTGAGGAGGACTGAATCTAGTATCTTGAGCTTGAGATATAATTTTAAAAATTGTTTCTAGGATTCAGAGATGTTGATGAAAAATACTAAAGATAAAAATACAGCAATCTTAAGGCTAGAAATAGGTTTTCCATGTAATACTGAGTAAAACTGGAAAATATAATTGGAAGCACATGGTTTTTTATAGCCCCACTAAAAATCTGAAAACTGGGTATCATAAATATAAAATTGAACCATAATCCATAAAAAGCAAAAAGGTTTTATGGAAAGTATCATTCTGTGGCAAACAATATTTTGTGATTTTTTTGGGCAGTGAAATATTGCATGTATTATAAAGCAGAGTTTTACTCCTGTAGAATCTTCTTTTAGAATTGCCGCTTTCAATATTCTGAAAACTATAAGGTACTTGTTACATCATGACCCAGAATACAAATATATATTTATATGAGCATATGTATGAAGCAAAAGTTGTATAAACAATGTTATTTCTAATTTTTTATTGGATTATACTGCTTATAATTTGGTGACAAAATAATATCTCTTTGTATGGTACAGAGTGGAATACAAATAAAGTATCATGGAGAGCATATCTCCCTTATTTAGTTGTACCACAAATCAAAATATACATTTATTCTCACATGCTTAAAATACCATCTTCTTATAGACAGTAAAGAGAATAATTTGAGAAAATAAATTATATCAGTAGGGAAACTGTGAGATAGAACCCTGGGGACTGTATAAACTTAAGTGTAAAAAAATCTAGATATTCAATATGTAATCTTCACAGAATAAATTTTGTCATATGATACCACAAACACAGTTCATAAAGGGGGAAAAAGTTATATTGGAGTTCACATGTCAAGGTATTCAACAAAGAAGAATTAAAACACATGTCCAGCTACATGGTGGGTAGGGAAAACAAGATCGGATAATTAATTGAAAAAAAAAAAAAAAACATGTCCATATAAAACATGTACACAGATGTTCATAGCATTTTGTTTTTCAATAAGTAAATATGAAATCAAGTAAAATGATCATCAACTGGTAAATAGTTAAATTGTGATACATCCATATAGTGTATACTTATCATCAATAAAACAAAAGTAACTAATCCACATAAAATATAAATATTTAAATAATTATGCTGAAGAAAAAAACTCAGACCAAAAAAATACATCCATCCATACATTCACTATGATTCTAACTAAAAATATTTTATTAAATGCGAAATCACCTCTAGTAAAAAAATACAGATAAGTGGTTTCCTGGGGATGGGTATAGAAGAAGGGTAGAAGAGAGAGAGAAAAAATGAGCATGAATATGTATTTGAAAGTAATGGATGTCTTTATTTTTGTTATGGTGACCATTTATCACATGTATGTATGCATATATAGATGATATTTAATTGCCCATGTTAAATACATGAAGTTCATTGAATAGTAATAACACCTCAATAAATATATTAAAACAATTAATTGAGAATATTTTACTGTAATTTCTCAAAACTTATGATTGTCATACTTTTGTGCCACAAATTTAATAAACACCATAAACCTCAAGCAGATAAAACACAAACAAAACCTGATACCTTAATGTAAAATTGTTTGTCAAAGACAAAGAGAAAATCTTAGAAGCTGTTTAGAAAATAGACACATATACCCCGAAGAACTCAAATCACTCTATAAAAAAGATACCTGCACACGTATGTTTATCACAGAATTGTTCACAATAGCAAGGACCAGGAACCAACCATGCTGTCCATCAAGAGTGGACTGGATTTAAAAAAATATGATACATATACATGATGGAATACTATGCAGCCATAAAAAAGAACAAAATCATGAATTTCACTGCAACCTGGATGAAATTAGAGTCTATAATACTGAGTGAACTCTTACAGAAACAAAGATCTGAGTATCACCATGTTCTCACTCATATAGTGGACCTTGAACATCTATCATAATATTGTAAGAAAAGGACTGACAGTGGTGGAAACTATGGGGGGGGGTAGGGAGAGGAAGGGAGATGGGACTAACGGTAGTCAATATCTGTCTGGGGACAGGGAGACACCCCTTATCAATAAGGGTGCCTGAATGATGCATATTTGTAGACCTAACCCTTAACTGTACCCCCAATTTTAAAATAAAAAATGTTTAAAATGAAAAAAAGTCAAAAAAAAAGATACATTTCTTTAAATAAGCGGCAATAAGACAGCAGATTGCTTGACAGAAATAATGGAGAAGTAACCAGTAGAATGTCATTTTAGAATGTTGAAAGAAAAAAAAAAAATAGAACTACCATCCTAGATTTCTACATCAAGCAAATTAACCTTAAAAAAAAAATCTGAACAAGTATATTGAAGATAAAAAGAGAAAGGCTTCATCAAAACACCCTTGATAAATAAAGTACAGTTAAAGAATAGCAATAATATTTATAAACCTTCTCAGATAATACATTAAGTAAATTATGAGAAGTAACCTACCAACACAGCTAAATATAAACTACTAACACCAAGTAATGATGAACATATATATAGGGAAACTGAACTTTCATATATTCCTCCTGGAAGTGAAAATTAGAATAATCACTTTGGAAAACTTTTAGGTATTATCTATTATGGTTTATTATAAAAACCTGTGAATTCTGCTCTTATATTTTGTCTCTCTCTCTCTCTCTTTTCTCTCTCTCTCTCTCTCTCTCTCTCTCTATATATATATATATATATATATATATCTGTGTGTGTGTGTGTATACACACACAGTAGTTCTGTCATATATATAAAAGGATATGTATAACACTGTTCTTTGCAGCATGATTTATAATAGCTAAAAGCTGGAAAGAAACCAAATGGCCATTAATATTGAGATCGATAAGCAAATGTGGTATATTCAGATAATATATAACAGCAATAAGAATGAATGAATAAATTATAACTTTACACAGATACTATTCAGTACAATAAGACAAACACAAAGGAGTAAATAAGTCCACTTATATAAAGTTTAAAATAAGTTAAATTTATTCTTTGTTCTTAGAATTTAGGATAGTAGTTTTCACTGAGGCAGGAGGGTATGGGTGATTCGTGACTAGTTGTGGAAGGCATACAGTTGTGCTAATGATTCTTTTTCTTCTTTTTTAGTTTTTATTTATTTGTTTTTAGACAAGGTCTTACCCTGTCACTCAGGATACAGTGCAGTTGCACAATCTAAACCCACTGAAGCTTCAAACTGTTGGGCTCAAATGGTCCTATGCCTCAACCTCCTGAATAGTTAGGACTATAATACACACCACCATGCTTGGCTAATTTTTTTTTTTTTTTTGGCAGTGGCAGGATTCCACTATGTTGCCTAGGATGGTTTTGAACTCCCGGGTTCAAGCAGTTCTCCCACCTTGGCCTCTCAAAGTAATGGGACTGCAAGTGTAAGCCACCATGCCTGACACTAATTTTTACTTTTGTCTGGTGATTATACAAATGCGTACAAATTTTGAATATTTATTAAACTGTGTACTCTTAATGCGTGTACTTTTTAATGTTACTGTACATTAAAGTATTTTTCAAATGAAATGCTAACATAAAATAAGATTAAAATATTAAGAAACAGTTATTGAGAATTAAACATATAAAGCCAAGAAAATCAATAGGACATTATAATGATAAATGTCATAAAATCTCACTGAAGTATTACAAAATTAAATGTTATGGAAAACAGAAGATAAATGTTAGGAAAATCAGAGTATGATAATAGAAATTGATATCTAATACTAGAAATACTAGAAATGGACAAAATAAAATTGAGAGGTGGGAAATCATCAAACGCAGTTAGGCAGCATTTAACAACACAGACACATTCTGAGAAATGAGTTGTTACGTAATTTTGTCATTGTGAGAGTGTTGTAGAGTGTACTTATACACACCTACATGGTATAGCCTACTACACACCTTGGATATGTGATGTAGCCTATTGCTCCTAGGCTACAAACCTATACAGCCTGTTACTATACTGAATACTGTAGGCAATTATAATATAATAGTAAGCATTTTTGTGTCTAAATATCTAAACATAGAAAAAGTATAAGAAAAATATGGTATTATAATCTCATAGTATCACCCTTGTATTTATGGTCTCTTGTTGACTGACACGTTCTGTGGTGTGTGACTGTAAACAATGCTGGAGAAAATTTAGAATCAGGAGCATGTGTCTGCAAAATTAAAGACTTCTTTGTATCAGACTCAATTAGTAAGAAAGGAACAGGAAGACACAATGTTATAAAATCAGAACACTAAAATATAAAAGCAAAATTCTAAAATTTTCCAAAAGAAATAAAAATTACACACGAAGTAGTTACAATGAAATTGATAGCAACAGTGTAATATGCAAAATATTAATTGTAGCACTAATCCTTCAGAGTCCTATGTTAAACATTTTAGAATCTATATATTTTCTATACTAAAACTATCAGTCAGGTTGAGTGTGGAAAAAAATAATTATCAGGCACTATGCTTCTCAAAATATATATTTCTTATGCAAACTTTTAAAAGTGACTTGGCAAAAGTCATCTTCAACAAAGTCACCAATCACAACCACCAATCACAACCACTTGGTGACCAGGATTCTTTTGCTGAAGTTGGGATTTTGGTGATCTCGTATTTCCAGCTCACTCAGGTTGACATTAGGCTGTTAACTTGTGATCTTTTTGTTTTCTTGATCTGTGTAGGCAGTGTTATGAATCTTCCTCTTAACACTGTTTTAATGGCATCCCAGAAATTCTGATGTGTCTGTTTGTTTCCCAGAAATTTTTATTTCTGTCTTGATTTCCATGTTAACACAGAAATCATTCAGCAGCATGTTGTTTAGTGTCCATGTCTTCGTGTGCTTCAGATAGTCTTGTTGGTGGTGATATTTATTTATTTTTATTCTCTTGTGATCTGAGAAGATGTATGGTATCATTTTGATCACTTAAAATTTGTTCATGCTTGACATATGTCTGAGAATATGATCAATCTTGGAGTATGTTCCATGTACTGATGAGTAGAATGTATACTTTGTAATTGTTGGGTGAAGAATTCTGTAGATGTCTATTAAGTCCATTTGATTTTCACCAATTTGAGGTTCTGGATCTCTTTGTTCATTGTTGTTGTTGTTGTTTTTTGTTTTGCCTCAATGATCTGTCTAAAGCTGTTATTGGGGTATTTAGCTCTCCAGTTATGATTGTGGGACAGTCAATGTCCACTCTTAGTTTACTTAGTAGTTGTTTAATAAAATCTGGTGCTCCTGTGTTTGGCGAATGTGTGTTTGGGATGGACATTTCTTGCATATGAATTGAATCTTTTATCATTATGTAGCATCTTTTTAAACTTTTGGTGACTTGAAGACTGCTTTGTCTGATATCAGAATAGCTAATCTTGCCTTCTTCTGTTTTCTGTTCACCAGAAAGATCATTTTCCAGTCTCCAACTTTGAGTCTGTGGGTGTCCTTGTTAGTGAGATGAGTTTTCTGGAGGCAGCTGATTGTTGGATGATGCTTTTATATCCAGTTTGCTACTCTGTGTCTCTTCAGTAGCACATTAGGTCCACTTATGTTAATGTTCATTATTTAGATGTGAGAATTATACCTGTCATAGGACTCTTAGGGAGTTCTTTGTTTTCTTTTAACTTTTGTAGCTATAAATGTGTGTGTTTTCATTTTTGTGGGTGCTCTGTATGCTCTGTTAAACGTGTGTTTGCTTGTACTTTGAGATGGGGATGAAAGTTCTTCCTCCCCCCCTCCCCGTGTTCAACACCTTCTTAAATATCACCTGAAGGGCTGGTCTGGTGGTGTCATATTCTCTTAGGGATTGGGTGTCTGGGAAGAATTTTAATTCTCCATCATTGAAGGAGCTTAGCTTGTTGGGCAGGAACGTCTTGGTTGGAATTGCTTCTGTTTAAAAACATTAAAAATTGGATTCCATTCCCTTCTGGCTTGTAGTGTTCCTGAAGATAATTTGAAGCAATTATGATGGGTCTTCTCTGATAGCTAGTCTGACCTTTCTGTCTCACTGCATTTATGATTTTTTATTTCATGCTTGCTTTGTGGAGGTGGATTACTATGTGTCTAAGGCATGGTCTTCTCGTGTGATATCTTCCAGGGGTGTTTTTAATTTCTTGTGCTTGAATGACTGTGTTCCTGGCAAGATTGGGGAAGTTTTCTTGGATGAACTTAGGGAATGTTTGTTTCATGGTGTTCTCTATTTCCCTTTCTGCTTCAGGGCTACCAGTCAGGCATAAATTTGGCTTCTTAACATAGTCCCACAGCTCTTGGAGGCTTTCTTTCTTTTTGAGTCTTTTTTCTGTGTTTTTGACAGATTAGGTTAATTCCATATTTTGATAGTCAAACTCTGAGTCTTTCCTCTGCTTGGTTGATTCTGCTCCCTATGCTTGCTATTTTGTTATTCATTTTGAGGATGGAATTCTTTATTTCCATTATTTCAAGATAGACTTTTTGAAATAAGCAACTCCCCTTTTACTTCCTGTACAATTTCATTGAGTTTCACTCAATGTTTCTCTTTATTTCTATTCATTTTTGCCATCCCATCGCTGATTTTTGTGGCTGTCAACTGGAGCCAGTCATTCTGGGGAGCTTCCATTATTTGTGCTCTGATGGTTGTTTTTTGGAGTGCTGCATCTTTGGACTCTGAGGGTTATCTGTGTTTTTCTGTTGTTTTGTTCTTAATTGTGATAGGGTTCTTTTCCTTCCCTATAATTCTGTCACTCAGTGAAAGAAGGAGAAACATTCACTTCTGCTCCTTGCTCCTCCTGTGGCAGGTTTTCATTAGTACAGGTTTTCACTCACACTGCTAAACTTATTGGCCAAGCTTCCATCCCTTGCTGTGTGTGACTAATGACTCATGCTCTGCTGGGAGGGGGGTAAACTGACTCAGAGTATCTTAAAATAATCCCACTCCTTCACTGGCCAGGACTTCATTCCCTGTACTAGTCTGAGGCACAGTAGGGGACTGGGCACCCAGATTCCCACAACTGCCATCATTTTCTGGTCTCTGTGTGTCCAAAGAGACCTTTGCTGGGTGCAGCCTGTTTCACCTACCTAAAAGTCTTCAAGGTATCTCCAGCAATTGGTGGCTGAATTCCAACTCTCTGCCTCGCTCACAAAAACAGGCACCAGTCTGTTTTTTCACTAGCTGCCGGCAGTGAGTATAACAGTCTTATTCACCCTGTAGTCAGGATTTTTTCCTACCTGAGGATTGCCTGTAGCAGTGGCCTGTGCATGGATTTTGTTTCCCGTTCCACTTCGGCTCTGGTTTCCCACTGCTGAGCCCAGACTAGGACTCCTCCCATGTGTGACCAATGGTTGGTTCAAGGCTGGGTGAATCCAGTCAGAATATCTTAGAATTACTCACTTATCTCCTTCACCAAGCAGATGTTCCATTCTTTTATTAGCCTGGAATAGAGCAAGGGATAGGGCACCCAGAATCCCACATCTGTCATTGCTTTCTGGTTTCTGTGCACTCAAAGAGATCTCTACTAGGTGCAAGGTGTTTCACTCATCCAAAAGCGTCCAGGACATTATAATCTACCAGTGGCTGTGTCCCTGCTCTCTATCTTACTAGGAGATAGCGATGCCAGTTTGCTGCTCCACAGTGGCCATCTTGCCCCTCCCCCATAAAAGTGATTCTTTGATGAGCAAAAGACTGCTGTTTTCCATTATAATTCTTTAGAGCAATTTTACTTTTACAGCATGTCAGCATAATTTGATTAAAATATGATAATAAAAGGAAGTGAGACAAACGTTTTATTTGGAAAGTCACTGTCTTAAAATTTTCAGAAAATATTTCGGTGTGCTGCCTCTAACAGAAATTTTCATTTCCTACTACACAGAATAGTAGATAAGAAAGGAAGTTTTAAGTAAAATGAAGTAGAGGATCTACAATGATGCGGTTTTGTTTATCTGGTTAAGTTTGCAAATCCTCAAAATCTTGGTCAAATTAATGAAATAGAAACTTAGAATTAAGTTAACGTAATAATCAGACATTAGACTCTTAAAAGATAAGGCAAATAATAATTAAGAGTGATTCTTAAGCTACAATAAAATGATAACTTTGGGAATGACTCTGCCACAGCACAGAGAGATATAAATGTATAGTGAAATTACTCAATAGGCACAGACACTCTGGGAGAATTCAGAGCAGTCTCCCTTGCTTCTTTCTTTCAAATACATCAATACAGGGAGCTGTAACATTTCCTGAAAAGTGGAGGTAATGTTTCAGGAACCAATCTGAAAGGGAAAGGGTAAAGAAAAGGGGATACAATAAAATAAATGGTTAAAAATACTAATGGAAAATCCTGTCTTGACAAGGCACCCACTTAAAAAGAGTAGGCAACAGATTGTACTGACCATCTTGAGACTAATTTTAAAGGTAGGAAAGTGAGATATTGTAAGAAAAATAATTTACAGACACATAATAAGGCAAGGAGTTGTTTTATGCAAACTTCAAAACAAAATAAATATGAGATCAAAATAAAAATTGCTCTAACCAGGGATGTTGGCTGGCAATATCAAAAACTAAAATATAATATTTGGGAGCTTGATGAAAAAACCAGCAAAATTTGCATTACTTAGGAGCTAATTAGAAAATGCAGCCATAAAAAACAACAAATATATGGACTTTGCAGCAGCGTGGATGGATTTGGAGTCGATCATACTCTGATTTATCACAGAAACAAAGAATAGAGTTCCATATGTTCTCACTCATAAAAGGACCTTGAACAATTATAATGCTATGGGAAAGTGGTTGGCAGTGATGGGAAACTGTTGGTGGGGGTTGAGGGTGGGGGTGGGATTGACAGTTGAAGGAAACTGCTAAGGCAGGGATGGGCATACTTCATTAACAGGGGTACCTACATGATCAATGTTTGTGTACCTAACCCTGGATTGTACCGCACATCTTTACAATAAAAATTTAAAAAGAAAGAAATTGTAAAGATGGTCAATTTATTCTTATTTTTAATATGTTCATATGTCAAGTCAAATTTTAGTTAACAGAGTGGTCTATACTCACCATCTGTAGTTTTTCTTTTCTCTTTTGTTTTAACTCACTCCAAAAGGTTTTTATCCCCATAATTCCAGGAGAACTTTATGGTCAGTTTTCCCTATTTTGTAAAATAGATAATTATTGCTCATATTATGTCAGCAGCGTTTGACACATCAAATCTTTGCTCTGTCTTGAAATGCTTTGCAGTTGACTTTCAGAGTAAACTCTTTCTTGGTTCCCTGTGTATATGCCAGCTTATTTTGGGTGTACTTTTCTGATTCGTCTTTTGTCCAAATGTTAGAGTGCTGAAAATCCTATGCTTTAACCTCATCTCTGAGAATTGCATTTTTAATACTAATGAAAAATGTTAAATGTCACTCTATTTTCAGACTATCTTCATTAAATCTAGGTCCATATACCCAAATGCCCACTCTGCATATCTACTTGAATGACTAATAAGACATTGAAAATCTAACAAACCAAAAACTGAAATCTAGATATTTTCCCAAAAACCTACTCTTCTACCACCTTACTCAACTCAGTTGATGACAATTTTCTTTCCAATTGCTTAAGTCAAAAACCTCAGAACAATCCTTGATTTGCTATTTTATTCCTTAATTATTACCATTATACTGATATAGACAACTTTAAAATTTAACCCAGAGTATGACCACTTCTTACCATCTCTTTTATTATTAATGGGGTCCAAGGACCACTGAAATAATTTTATAGTTGGTATTCTAGCTCTTGTTAAAGTCTCTTCATTATATTCACAACATAGAAAAGAGAGTACAACTATTAAAACATTCATATGACCATAATACTTCTCTGCTAAAAAACATATATGTCCAAATAAAATCTAAAATATTTACAGTGATCTTCTAATGGAAGGTAAATACCAGATATCTGATGAAAATCTTGCCTCATTTCTTACTCATTGCACCTTCTTATTTGCTCACTGAGCTTTAATTCCACTGACCATCTGTTTTAGAATATATCAAACATCTTCGGGAGTCTATGCCTGTTATTCCCTGACTCTTCTAATATGTTCTCTCCACTGTCTCTCTATGTTGCTTTATTTTTTCATCATAATAGCAATTACTCCCTCAAATCATTATATATTTAGGTTTATATTTTGTTTACCACCATCACTTTCTTCTAATTCAAAATATAATATTATTAAAGGGAACAACTTTATCTTTTCACTGTTATGTCCCAAGTGTTTAGAACATGGAGTAGACATTTAGTAAATGCTTTTTAAATAAATTGTCTTATTATTGTTCATTATATGACTTACTTTCTTGTTAACTGTGGTTATGAAAAAATTACAGGCTACAAATTTTGCTCTACTAAAGTGAAACAGAATAGCTGTAAAACAGTTTTAAAATTTCTATGCTATCTATCCCATTTGGCAAGATTCTTCCATGGTTCCTTATAACAAGAAGGAGGAGATAGTTATATCAGTAACTCAGAGAGGGAGATTATTGTCACCCAGGGAAACCAATATTTATCCAACTTGCTAACACACTCAACTAAAGTAGTTTCTGTTATTGCTTTTGAGGATAAGCCTTATGGGTTTTCTCCTTAAACTCCACAGACTCAATCTTGAGTGTAAAAGAAAGCAAGTGAGAAAGAGAATCTGTGAAAGTAAGTAGGATAAGAAAAGAGCTTTTCCAACACATGAGTATATTTCTAATTATTCAGATGTTTGTATGAGCAATTTGAGCTGTTAGGTATTAAGGGTTTGAACAACAAATGAAAACTAGTTTCTATTTAGTACTATTCATCAAATCCACAGATATGTTCTAAATAGATCTCAACCTAATGAGAACAAATATTTTCAATGTAATACTTACTAATATATAGAGAATTAGTCCTAATTTGTAGCTATTTCAATACTAAAACAATTTTTAAATACTTTAAGCACACCATTTAAAATATTAGATATGTTCCTTAATTCACTTTATTATAATAAAAAACCTTATTGATTTTCTCAGTTGTAAATTAAAACAGGAAGGAGAGGAGAAATAGAAATGCCTTATTATTTAGGAGTAACAGAAATAAAATCACTTATAAAAATGAACAAGAATCCTTTATTTTTTTCTTTTCTCTGTTTTGTATGTGCTATATAAATCACAGTATTTTTTTTAAATGTTCTATGTGTTTTACTTCTCCCTAGATCGAAAATTTTTAAGCTACTATTCTTGTCATCTTGTTTACCAATGCATAGTAAGGTCTTCCAAACATATTTCAAATGTTAGCATGCAAATGGTTTTCTTCTGAAGAAGGAAAAGATGTACCTTGTTTTAGGGAAATTTCTACACTTTTGCAAATGTCAAAAGTCTCAAAAAGTTCTCAAACTCTTTTGTACAAATAGATAAACAAAGATAAAATTTCCCCCAATTTTTGTTGTTACAATAGTTTTTTTTAATTTAAAATAATCACTTCAAATTTATTATAAAAATGTATTGATTGTTTTACACAGTTATGTAATTGAACAATTAGCTTATAAATATATTATATCATATTGCTTACAAATATTTTGTCATCCGTAGATGTTCTCTTGGTATTCTTATATAATTTTGTTAGAAAAAAATTTGTTTAAGTTAATGGAGCCAGACTGATTGATATGTCAAATAATGTTGAAAAGTATAAAAGTAACAATTAAAGAGACTGAGATATATTTTTGAATTTTATTTTTTTTCTCCTTTTGAGGTAACAGAAATATAGACAATGCATGTTCTTTGTTCTATGAGGTTTGTTCTACAAGTGATTACTACATTCTGTGGGAAAATATTTATAAAGAACATTCAAATAAAACTGCTCATGTATTCCAATATTTGCTTTAAAATGTTTGAAAAACTGGGTCCTTACTCTAACCTGGTTGATAGAACAAGACCCAGTCTCAATATATGTATAATAAATGAAATTTTAAAATTAAGAATAGGCTCTGGAGTATGAGTTCTGGAGTATAAATCTTTTAATGTAATTATTTGTGTATACTGAGGTCTTCCTACTAGTGACCTATTTAAGCTAAGAAAAGGAATATAATTTAAAAGATTAGGTTTTCTAGAAAGAGGGAGAAAAGACACCACAGATATATGGTATAATCTGTGACATTGTTATCAGAAGACATGGTTAAAATGAAATGAAAACAGTCCACAGTTTTCTTTCTGGGATGGTTCAATAAACTGGGAAGTCAGATTCAATTATATATTGCCAGCTACTTTTATGTTATAATAATTTCTGATAATTGGAGTCGCAGGAGAACCTACTAACATCATGTTTGCACAATTTATACTGCCAACTTACTTGTTATATCTATTGATGAATCTGGATATTTATCTGTCATATGTTTAGGGAAAAATGTTTACCTCATCTTCTGTTTGTGGAGTTTTCAATTTCTTCCAACAGCTGTGCAATGCAAAATTTCTACAATAGTTGTATGGGGAATTTTGATCAATTACATAAAGGAATATTTTAGTAAAACAGAATACTCAAAAGACAAATAAGATTCTCAATTTAGGATAGTTATATCAATAAAAATTATGCAATTTAATTGTAGTGATTCATTTATTCATTTATTCAAACTGAGAATATTAGAATATGAAACAATGTTGTAAATTTAGACCTATGATAAAAATTATACTATTCTATGTATTTGCATAAATCATAAAAAATAATTTGGTAATAATATTTCTCAAAGTGTATTCCACAGAGTTAACAACCATAAAAAGGCTCTGTGATCAAATAGATGTGGGCAATGCTGGTTAATAAAATTAAAGTTTTGCAACATGACCTCTCAGAGTTGGTAAGATGTTAGTATGCATCTGAATAACCAAGAGAAAGTTATAAACAGTAAACAAAATATCAAAAACATATTTGATCAATAAATTATTTTCATAGATGGAAATTGATAAGCTAGTGTTTAAAATTAAAAAGAGGCCTTTCATTTTCTTATTTTGAAATTCTTACCTTCAATGACAAGTCAAGCAAAGTGTTCCCTATGGCATGATGCTATTCGATTGATGTAAGATATAGTGATGTGTCCACATCACAGTTAGCATAATATTCACAGTCAGATTTGAGATGCCAGGATAGATTGTCTTGTCAGTGAATGCTACTTTGAAATTCTCAATATCCAACTCTATCTATTTATCTAAATAAACCACTCTACAAGTGGCACTTTGAAATTTAATAAGCTTATCTATGCTCATTCTTTTAATATTTAATTTTAATGCATATACATAAACTTCTGAAAACATTTTACTCACTTAACAATTTTTTTTAAAAATGAGGGTGTTCAGCCGGGCTTGGTGGCTCAGCCTATAATCCCACGCCTTTGGGAGGCTGAGGTGAGTGGATTGCCTGAGCCCACGGGTTCGAGACCCGCCTGGGCAGCAAGACCTCATCTCTACAATAAATCAAAAAATCAGCCGGGCGTGGTAGCGCGCGCCTGTAATTCCCGCTACTCGGAAGGCTGAGGCGGAAGGATCGCCTGAGCCCCGCAGGTCGAGGCTGCGGTGGCTGGGAGCGGCCACTGCACTCCAGTCTGGGCGACAGAGTGAGACTCCAACTCAAAAAAAAAAAAATGAGGGTGTTCTTTATTTCCTATATTGTACTATTACTAAAAATGTTAACTAGGAACAAGACTAGAAATTTTTTCTAAAGAATATATTCTATAATATTCAACAGGTTTGCACTGAATGATATATTTTTAGAATGTGTTCAAGTGCTTGCCATTAGATGACTGCCTTTCAAAAGACAAATCCACATTTTTATCAATTTTTAAATTAATTTGCAGATATATACAAGTGGAGCATAAAATGTTATTAAAGCCAGATGGAAGTGTCTAGGAATTTTGATAGTTATCCTTACCCTATGAAAAAGAAAAGATTTTTGACTGACACAATCCATTCCTTACAAATCTATGTAATACTACAGGTTCCTCAATATTTTCAAATGCTTGATTTGCAAGTCTGTTGAATTTCCACTTGGAAAATGAGGCTAATGAGAAATGAATTCGCTTTTCCACTTTACAAAGACACTACAGTGTCTTTGATAGCAGGGTCTCATAAAATGAGTTTGGAAGTATCTGCTCCTCTTCAAGTGTTTTTTGGAAGAAATTGAGAAGGATTGGTGTTAATTTTAAAACAATATTTTGGCAAAATACATCAGTGAAGCCATTTGGTCCTTGACTTTGTTAGGAAATTTTTGTAATCAATTCCATCTCCTTATTATTGGTTTTTTTTCCCAGATTACTTATTTTTTATGATTTAGTATTGGTAGTTTGTATATTTCTAGAATTATCAGTTTCTTCTAGAATATTCAATTTATTGGAGTGTAAAAGTCCATAGTAGTCTCTTGTGATCTTCTCTATTTCGGTAGTATCAGTTATAGTCATTTATATTATTGCTTACTTTATTTGTCTTCTCTTTCATTCTTAGTGTAGCTAAAGGTTTATCTTTTGTATCATTTCAATTTTATCATTTATTGTTGTTGTTGTTTTCTATGTTTCTGGCCTCTATTTCATTTATTTCTGCTCTGATCTTTATTTTATTTTTATTTTATTTTACAAATTTTGGGCTTAGTTTGTTTAATTATTTTTCTGTTTTCTATTTCTTTTTTCACTTCTCCCCCCCCGCCAATGTAGGCATTTATCATTATAAACTTCCTTTTTAGGATTGTTTTGCTGTTCTCCAAAAGGTTCAGTGTGTTGTCTTTTCATCTTTATTTGTCTCAAGGCTTTAAAAATTTCCTATTGTAGTTTGTCTTTTACCCATTGGTTATTCATGAGTGTGCTGTTTAATTTTCACATTTTTTTGAATTTTTCAGTTTTCTTCCTGTTATTAATTTCTGGTCTCATATCATTGTGATTTGAAAAGATACTTTATATGATTTCAATCTTCTTACATTTGATAAAAGTTAAAAGTTGTTTTGTGGGTTTACATATGATTTATCCTGGAGGATTTTTCATATACACTTGAGAAGAAAGATATATATTCTGTCATTCAATAAAATGTTCTGTATATGTCTCTTAGGTCCATTTGATCTAAAGTGTAGTTCACAACCAATGTCCCTTTATTAATTTTTTGCCTATATGTCTTATTCACAAAAAAATGTGAAAATTAAAAATGGGGTATTACAGTCTTCTAGTAGCATTGTGATGATGTCTCTTCTTCCCACAGATCTATTAATATTTGTTTTATATATTGAGTTGCTCAGATGTTGGGTGCATATGTATTTATAATTTTTATATCCTCTTGATTAATTGACCCTTTCATCATATACAATGATCTTCTTTGTCTTGTGTTACAGTTTTTGACTTAATGTCCATTTTATATGATATAAGTATAGCTACCCCTGCTGTCTTTTCATTTCCATCTGTGTGGAATCTGTTTTTTTTTTTTTTTAATCCTTTTATGTTCAGTCTATGAGTATCATTAAAGCTGAAGTGAGACTTTTGTATGCAGCAAAGTTAGGTCATTTAAAAAATATATTTGGCCTTTTTCTCTTATCTGCAGATTTGAAAACTACATACACAAAATATTTGTTTGCCATTAGTAGTAGATATAACTATGGACAACAGATAGCATTTATATAGTTTTTGCTTCCTTCCTTCCAAATCTTTATTACAAAAGAAGAGAAAGACATTCCTAGAGGAAGTTGTATGTCTCCAGAAATGAATAACACTATCATAACTGCAGCATTGATCCACCTAACTAGTCAAACATATGTACATTATTATCACCTTTTCATAAAATTTTAAATCAACACACAACTTTTATTTGTTCATATCCTTTTGTATTTGTCATCTTACAATTTTTCAGCAATCAAATCATTTTAAGGACATTTTAAAAATTTATCCTTCAAACATAAGCAATTTTTGCCATGTGATTTGTACTACAAAGGTATTTAGTTACAACTGTAACTATTAGCTCCATCTCAGTTAAGATTCTAAAATATTTTAACAGGAAATATTTTCAACATACTAAAAAGTAGGAAGAATAGACAAACATTTGCATTCATACCACTAAGACATAACAAATGTTAATATTTTGCCTTGTTTCTGATTTTTGTTATCATTAGGCAATGAAACATTAAAACGTTAAGTGAAGATTCTTAGGTTCCAAATCCCTTCTTTCCTTACACAAACACTATCTGGAAGTTTGTATGTTACACTTTTCATGTTTGTTTCAATGCTTGTTTGTATATATGTGTGTATGCAATTTGAAAGACGTTGAGATGCCATTAAAAAAAGGAAAGAAACTATAGAACATTTCCAGTTCCTGGTTAAACATGCAGACAAACTGGAGAAGTTCCTAGGATCCAGTCCTCACAGCATGAAAAAAAAAAGTTGAGCAAACTGAAAGTCAACAACTCTTTTTATATGCTTCAGAGAATTGAAGTTAAAAGGCAAGCCACTACCCACAAAATTAGAAAGACAGATGAACACAGAGAACTATACCTTACAGGGAACAGAAGCCACTTCTGGAACCTGGCAGGAGCATTCAAAAGGTATGATCAATGATTCAAGACTGAGCATGGACTGGATTGAGAGATTAAAAACTGCTGGGATCTCAGCCTTAGGGGAACTTTACACTTTCATGAATTTTTACCCTTGAGAATCCAGCCAAATTTTCTGGGTAAGATAGAATAAAAAATTTCCAATACCCTGACAAAAGGAGGGAGAAAGCAATGCTGGAAATATATCCAGAGTATTCTGTTTTCTTTAGCAAAACCTTGCCCTTAATGAAACTACTTTACAGAGCCTAACTGATTTAGGTTTTACAAGAGCCTAGCAAAAATAGCAGAAGAAAAATGCCCAATTTTATCCTCCCTTACTATTTCAGCTTCATCTAAAAGGGAGTAAAAGCTAAAAGTATTTGTGAAAGTCACAATGCAATGGCTTGTTTATATTAACAGAGGACTACAGGTAAAAGAACTGTGAGCCTCATAACATATTAATTAGATTCAAGAAAAAACCAAAGGCAAAAGTAAGGACAATGAAGGAAATTTTAGCTTCTGATACCACACCAAGAGGATATAGTAAACACAGCCTAACTATCCATCAAAAAAACCATAAAACTCACACTAAAGATCTATTTATCTTATCTCTGTTTACCAGCATCATATCTGGCTTTTATGATAAAATACAAGGCATACTAAAAGGCAAGAACCACAGCTTGAAATGCAAAGTAAACACCAGAGCCAGACGCAGATATAAGAGAGAAGGTGAAATTATCAGATCAGGAATTTAAAATAACTATAATTAACATGCTAGGGACTCTAAAAGGAAAAGCAAACAACATTAAAAAAAGATAAGTAATGCTAGCTGAAAGATAGAAACTCTAAAAAAAGAATAAAAAAGCAAATATTAGAATTAAAAACACTGTAACAGAAATAAGGAATGCTCTTGATGAGCTCCAAGTCAAATAGATATGGCCAAGAAGGAAATCAGGGAGCTTGTACATAGATCAATAAAGATGTCACAATATGAAAAGCAACCTGAAAAATAACTTAAAAAATAGAGTAACCAATAACTATGGGTCAATTATAATAGGTTTAACATAGGTGTAATAGAAGTATTTAAAGAGAATAAGGGGAGAAAAGAACAGAAAATTAATTGAAGTCATATTGACTGAGTATTTTAATAATAGACACCAAACCAAGATCCAGGTATCTCAGAGAAAATGCAAAGTAAATACTAAAAAGAGGTCAGAAAAAGTTGGTGGCACAGCCAGTAGGACTGTGGGTGCCCCTGTGTGAGTGGGCTTATGGATAAATTTGTGCGTGTGTCTGTTTTAAGTGGGCAGGTGAGTGACTGGCTGAGTGGGAACATGGGAGCACTTGGCCAGGGCTCTCCTGGTAAAGATGCTGGTGCTGCAGCCACTCTGCTTGGATCCTAGTACTTCCAGAGTGCAGAAAGTGAGCATCATTTTCTAAAATCAACAAAACTTTAACTAGGAAGAAGCTGCTGGAGTGACCGCTGTTCCCACCTCCACAGTGTCAGACTGGACACAAGCAGTGAGGGCCAGGGAGGGAGTACAGTGAGGGAGCCAGAGGCAGAGTCCCAAAGCAGCAGGGAGAGGCCACTTCAAATCTTCACTGCTATTGCCTCTAGCACCAGACTAGGCTGTAAGGTCCTGCCACAGGGAACTGAGATCCAGAGACTGTGGCATTTGCCGGGGAGGAACCTATCTTTCCCAAGCCTGTTTGCAGAAGCAAAGGTAGTCTTTAAAGAAACTGAGCAGCCACTCTAAAGATTGGGCAGAGAAGTGTTCCAGGGTGGCCTCCACAGAACAGCAGACCTGCATCTTAAGACCTGGGAATGATCTCTGCATTGCTTTGGGGCTGTTTTCCATGAACTCAGAAGGTATCCCTAGTGCAAAAGACCTTGTGGGTAATGACAGATGTGGAGCACCAGATGATCCACCCTTTGCCGTGAGCCAGCTGTTAAACAATAGATGCATACAGCAGATCTGACCAAGAATGAGGCTGGTGAGTACCTACTTGACTTCCCCTATAGCCCTTAGCAATGAGTGAGAGATCAGGAGGGCAGTGTAGAGGCCAGCGGCCCCATTCTCCTGCCACAAACTGGAAGCTGTGAAAGCTGTGACCATGCTGGGACAGGAAGGAAGGAGGAAAAAGCCTGAGAGACAGAGTCAAGTTACCCAACACCCACCATTCCCCCTCAGGCATTTGCCTGCTATCAATTGCAGGCAGCAGGGGGTGGAGATTCAAACATCCTAAGTTTCCTCAGTGAGAAGGGAACCTGCAATAACTGGCCTGCAGTCACAGAACCTACCACAAGACGGAGCTCCACCTCCTCAAAGAGATTTGCTAAAGCTGAGACCAGTTCATGTCTTTTGCCCATTTTATAATGGGGTTGTTTGTTTTTTGCTTTTCAGCACATTTGACTTCTTTGTAGATCAAAGATGTTAAGCCTTTGCCTGACCTGGTGTTGGCAAATACTTTTTCCCAGACATGAACAGACACTTCACAAAGGAAGACATCCGAGCAGCCAACAGACACATGAAGAAATGTTCAACTTCACTAATCATCAGGGAGATGCAAATCAAAACCACACTGAGATACCACCTAACTCCAGTCAGAATGGCAATTATCACAACTCAAAAAATAACAGCTGCTGGAGAGGGTGTGGAGAAAAGGGAACCCTTCTACACTGTTGGTGGGAGTGTAAACTAGTGCAACCTCTGTGGAAAGCAGTGTGGCGATTCCTAAAAGCTCTAAATATCTACCTCCCATATGACCCCTCAATCCCCCTACTGGGAATATATCCAGAAGAACACAAATCACTCTATAAAAAAGACACCAGCACATATATGTTTATCGCAGCATTGTTCACAATAGAAAGAACCTGGAAGTAACCATGCTGACCATCAAAAGAGGATTGGATTAGAAAAATGTGGTACATATACACGATGGAATACTATGCAGCCATAAAAAAGAACAGAATCATGAATTTTGTAGGAACCTGGATGGAACTAGAGTCTATAATACTGAGTGACCTCTCACAAAAACAAAGATCCGAGTATCACATGTTTTCACTCATATAATGGATCTTGAACATGCAATCTAATACTATAAGAAAATGACTGCCCGTAGTGGCAAACTATGGGGGGGG
>NW_007255601.1:66736-130025 GCF_000164805.1 Carlito syrichta
CCCTTAACTGTACCCCACAACATCATAATAAAAAAATATTGATTATTGAAAAAAATAAAATAAAAATAAAATAAAATAAAAAAAACATTACCTACAAAAAATAAAAATAAAAAAAATAAAGCTGAGACCTTTACAAATGGGTTTTTGGGGTTTTGCTTTGCTTTGTTTTGATTTTTCCCCCCCTCTTTAAATTGACTGTCACATTTGTTTGCTTTTTTTTTTGTTTGGTTTTTTCTTTACTCCTTCTTTTTCTCTCCCATCTTTCTCTAGGTTTTTTTTCTCTCTTTCTCACTCTTCTTTTTCCCTTTATACTCTCCTTCTTTCCTTTCTTTTCTCTCTTATTCCCTGTCTTGGACTCAGGGGCTACACAAGTATACCCATTGTAAGGTCATATTGTGTGGAGATTGAAAGTGAGTCTCAGCTGGTCCATTGACTAGATAGCAACCATTGCAAGTTGTCTGTAGGTTCGGAATCATTGTGGCCCCTCCCCCAACCCTTAGTAGGTATTTAAAAGTGTAAAGAGATGGCATAATGCCCCACCCCAGCCATATTTAATAATTAAACAAACCTGGAGCCCTGGCTCAAAGAAGGAGAGAAGGTAGAGCAAATATCAGAAGTGATTGATTTCCCATTTCCCACTGAGCAAAAGAATTAAAGAGAAAGATAAGAGAAGTGCTACAAATGAAGGAAAACCAAAAACAAACAACAACCAAAAAAACACTAGTAATCTTCAAAGGTCCAGCAAGAGTTTGAAAGAACAGCTACTGAATCACAAACTATGGCTATCTCTGAGAATGATGGTACCCACAAGGTACTTATAGAGATCATAGAATCACAGATGGGATGAATAAAAAGAAGAAATGCAAGGGTTAAAACTAAATAAAATTGCAACAGAGTTGGACAGACTCAAGAAAGTGGATTTAGAAATTACAGAAAAAAGGAACTCCATCCAACAAATAAATAACAAACTGACAAATATTGGAAGCAGAATTGACAAAGTGGAAGAATCTCAGAGCTGGAAGACCAGAATGTGGAATTAATTCATTCTATTAAAAATATATATTTAAGCCAGGCTCGGTGACTCAGCCTGTAATCCCAATGCTTTGTGAGGCTGAGGTGAGTGGATTGCCTGAGCCCATGGGTTCAAGTCCCACCTGGACAACTTGGCAAGACCTCATCTCTACAATAAATCAAAAATTAGCTGGGCATGGTAGCGTGCGCCTATAGTTCCAGCTACTTGGAAGGCTGAGGTGGAAAGATCACTGGAGCCCAGCAGGTTGAGGCTGCAGTGGCTAGTAGTGGCCACTGCACTCCAGTCTGGGTGACAGAGCAAGACTCCAACTAAAAAAAAAAAAAAAAAGAAAAGAAAAGAAAAAATATATATTTAAAAAAAAAACTTAAAAAGAAAGGAGCAACTCTCCAAGAGATGTGCAATTTTATCAAGAATCCAATCCTTCATCTGATTGGAATACCTGAAGTGGAAAAAGAAATAGAAAACAACTTGCAACAAACATTCCATGAGGTCATTCATGAAAACTTTCCTCATCTGACTAGACAGATAACTATACAAGCACAAGAGATTCAGAGAACCCCTGCCATACATTTTATGAGAAGACCAACACCTAGACACATAGTAATTTACCTACACAAAGTAAGTGTAAAAGAAAAGAAAAATCCTAAAGGAAGCAGGGGAAAAAAGTTAGGCTATCTACAATAGAACCAATCAGTATCACTGCAGACTTAGCTGCAGAACCACTATAGGACAGAAAGGATTAGACTTTAATCTTTAATATTCTCAAAGATAAACAACATCAACCAAGAATTCCCTACCCAGTGAAGCTAAGTTTGAACAGTGATGGAGAATTAAAATACTTCCCAGATATCCAATTCCTAAGAGAATATGCTGCTTCCAGATCAGCTCAACAGGAGATGCTTTAAAAGGTGCTGTGCACAGAAGAAAAAAGAAACAAAATAAAGATTATAAACTTCACATAATTATAAATAAACACAGAAGAAACAGAACACACAGCACACTGCAAAAATGGAAACACATATATATTAACACAAAAGATAAAAGAAAACAGAACAGCCTTATAAGAGCCTTACGACAGGGAGAAACTATCACATTTCAATAATCAGCCTGAATGTAAATGGCCTAAAGGCATCACTGACATAGACATAGAATGACAAACTGGATAAAAACAAACAAGCAAAAACATGGCCCAACAATACGCTACTTTAAGGAAACACATCTCACTACAAGGGATACTCACAGACTCAAAGTTAGAGGATGGAAAACAAATTTACAGGTGAAAAGATCACAAAAGAAGGCAGGAGTCTCAATCTTAATATCAGACAAAACAATCCTCATGCTATCAAAAATGTATAAAAATACAGGACACTGCATGATGTGAAAGATTCAATTCAGAAACAATAAATTTCCATCCTAAATATATATGCATCCACCACAGGGGCACCCACTTTCATGAAGCAGCTGCTAAGTAAAGTAAAAAAAGATATTGGCTCTAACACTGTCTTAGCTAGGCACCGAAATATCTCACTGAAAACCCTAGATAGATTGTCAAGGAAAAAAAAAATCAACAAAGAGATCCAGAACCTCAACTTCATGTTTGACCAAATGAACTTAATAGATACCTACAGGACAATTCACCTTGCAACCACAGACTATACATTCTACTCATCACTACCTGGAACATACTCCACGATCAACCACATCCTTAGCCATAAATCAAGCATAAAAATTTTCATAAGATTGATATGCTACCATGCAACTTCTCAGATCACAGTAGAATAAAAATAAATATCAACACCAACAAAGTTTCCCTAATACCCACAAAGACATGGACACTAAACAGCATGATACTGAAAATTTCTGGGTCAACACAGAAATCAAAAAACAAATTAAAATTCCTGGAAACAAATGAAAACAAAGAAACATATTACCAAAACCTCTGAGGTGCCAGGAAAGCAGTAATAAAAAGAATTTATATCTTTACAAACGCACATCAAGAAAATAGAAAGATCACAAGTTAACATCCTCACAAATCACCAAAGGGGGCTGTAAAGGAAGACCACCAAAACCCTTACTTTAGCAGAAGAATCCAGATCACCAAAATAAAAGCCCAAATATGAGACATAGAAGACAAAAATGCCATAGGAAAATCAGTGAAACAAAAATCTGGTACTTTGAAAGGATAAACAAGATGAATGAACCTCTAGCCAGAGTGACCAAGAAAATGTTCAAATAAACACAATCAGAAACACAAAAGATCAAGTCACAACTGACCCTGAAGATATACAAAAAGTTATCTGTGATTGCTATGCACAACTTTATGGAAGCAAACTCAAAAACCTAAATAAAATGGAGGCCTTTCTCACATCATACAACCTCCCAAGTTTGAAACAAGAAGAAATTGAGACACTAAATAGACCAATAACAACCCAGGAAATTGACACTGTCAGAAGAAAACTACCTACAAAAAAAAAGAACAACAACAAAAAAAGAAAACCCTGGACCTGACATCTTTCCAGCAGAATTCTACAAAACATGCAAGGAGGAGCTGATATCAATTCTACTGAAAGTATTCCAGGCAATCGAGAAAGACAAAACTCTCCCCAAATCATTTCACAAAGCTAACATCACACTGATACCCAAACTTGGTAAAGAGCCAGTAAAGAAAGAGGTCTACAGGCCAATATTCCTGATGACTATACTTGCAAAAATTCTCAACAAGGCTCTAGCAAATCATATTCAACAATACATCTCAACATGACCAAATTGGCTTCATCCCCGGAATGCAGAACTGGTTCAACATTTGCAAGACCATAAATGTAATTCAATATATCAACAGATATAAAAACAGGAACCACATGATTCTTTCATTAGATATTGAAAGAGCTTTTGATAAAATTCAGAATCCCTTCTTAATAAAAACCCTTAAATACCTAGACATAAAGGGAACAAATCTCAAAATAGTAAGAGCCATCTATAAGAAACCCACAGCCAACATATTGCTAAATGAACAAAAAATGGAAGCATTTCCCCTGAAAACTGGAACAAGAAAAGGCTGCCCACTCTCACCCCTCCTGTTCAACATAATGTTGGAAGTTCTAGCTAGAGCAATCAAACAAGAGAAGGAAATCAGGGTACCCAAATAGAAAAAGAGTAATTTAAGTTGTCTGTCTTTGCTGACCATATAATCCTAAACCTTAAAAGTCCAAGAGATTCTGTAATAAACCTCCTTGCACTGATAAAGGACTTTGGCAAAGTTTCAGGGTACAAAATTAACATGCAAAAGATAGTCACATTCTTATACACCAACAACAAACAGGCAGACAAACAAATAAAAAACAGAATCCCATCACAATAGCCTAAATAAATAAATAAGAAGTACCTTGGCATCTTCCTAATCAGAGAATTGAAAGACCTTTACAATGAAAATTACAAAACACCACTCAAAGAAATCAAAGAAGGTATAAACACATGGAAAAATGTTCCATGCTAATGTATTAGAAAAATCACCATTGTTCTTCAAGATATCTATCTTATCAAAGGCAATCTACAGATTCAGTGAAATACCTATTAAATTACCAACAACATTCTTCTCAGATCTGGTAATGACAATACAGAAATTCATATGGAAACATAAAAGACCATGAATAGCCAAACCAATCCATAAAAAAAAGAAACAAAGTGATAGCTATCACATTTCCAGACATTAAACTTTG
This sequence comes from Carlito syrichta, assembly GCF_000164805.1. Taxonomy (NCBI): domain Eukaryota; kingdom Metazoa; phylum Chordata; class Mammalia; order Primates; family Tarsiidae; genus Carlito; species Carlito syrichta. Next base: position 71,486 of record NW_007255601.1, read on the forward strand.
CCATAAGGCTACAATATTCAAGACAGCCTGATATTGGTACAAGAACAGGCATACAGACCAATGAGAAAGGATAGAGATTCTGGAAGCAAATCCTCAACTTCTCAGCCAACTTATCTTCAACAAAGCCTCCAACAACTACTTGGGAGAGGAGAACCTATTCAGTAAATGGTGCTGGGAAAACTGGCTGACCACATACAGGAGATTGAAATAGGACCCCTACCTAACATCACACACAAAAATAAACTCTAAATGAATCAAAGACTAAAATGTAAAACCTCAAATTCTAAGAATCTTAGAAAATGCAGGAGACACCCTTATGGAAATTTGAATAGGCAACCAGTTCCTGATCAAAACCCCAAATGCCCATGCCACAAAGCATAAGATAGACAAGTTGGACCTTATCAAACTGAAAAGCTTCTACAAAGTAAAACAAACCATCAAGAATGGGGAGATTGCCCACAGAATGGGAAAAAAAAAAAATTTTCCAATTGTGTATTTGACAAAGGCCTAACATTTAAGATCTACAAGTAACACAAACATGCTGAAAGGAAACAAACAGCCCTATTAAAAAGTCTTCAAAAGGACATGAATAGATACTTCTCAAAATAAGACATATGAGCAGCCAACAGATACATGAGAAAAATGTTCCACCTTACTAATCATCAGAGAAATGCAAATTAAAATCACGACCATCATCAATAACTCAAAAAACAACAGATGCTGAAGAGAATGCAGGGAAAAGCTAATACTTCTATACTGTTGGTGGGAGTATAAACTAGTACAACCTCTGTGGAAAACAGTATGGTGATTCCTAAAAGATCTAAAAATTCCATATGATCCAGCAATTCCCCTTCTGGGAATTTACTGGGAGGAATTCTCATTATTCTATTAAAAAGATACCTGCAAATGCATGTTTATTGCAGCACTATTCACCATACCAAAAACATGGAACCAAACCGTGCTGCCCATCAAAAGTAGACTGGATTAAAAAACGTAATACATATACACAATGGAATATTATGCAGCCATAAAGAAGGAAAAAAGTATAGCCTTCACAGTAACTTTGATGGAGTTAGAATGTATAATACTCAGTGATCTATCACAGAAGCAAATAAGTACCACATGTTCTCACTCATAAGTGGACCCTGAACATTTATCATAATACTATAAGAAAAAAAAAAAACCTTCAGAGAGATGAGATAGGTCAGAAATTTGGAAATCTCCATTTCTCCATCTTAACATGACTAATTTGGAGTTTCTCCCAGTATGGAGTTCTCAGAATAATCAGGTCAGAACAAACTTTCCAGAGGTCCCAAGAGAAATAGTAAAACTTCTTATGGCTTAGACTTGGAAGTTCCAGAAGCCACTTCTGCCCATGCCCAACCTACTGGTCAGGTATATCATGAAAGTCAAAACAAAAGGTGGGGAGACAGTGGGAAGTTAGGCTTCAACAAACAGTAAGAGGAGTATCATAGCCATCTTTAATCTAACATGGCCTGTTTATGCCTTGCCATTCTTACTTTTGCTCTTCTTCTAATCTTCTTTCCTCTCTACATATAACCCCCAAATTAGGACCTCTGTGAGTAAAATTTATATTATCTGTTAGTCAATGCTGATATTTAACTGACACATGCATAATACTGAAAGAGAGATAACAAAATATGTCAAATCTAAAGTATTCATTAGTTTCTTGAACAGCCCCAGGATCAATAAACTAAAGTATTAAGGTATGGCTTATTGTGGAGCACCGGGACATGACCTGTGAGGGCTACCTTGTTATGAGTCAGTACTCATGCCAATCTTCCCAGAAGGCATATTTCAAGGACATTGTGATTACTCTTTCCAAGGACCTCAGTGGTTTGAATCATTCCAACTTCGGTGTCACTCTGATGATTGAAAGTTCCAGAAAGCCCCAATGGTTTGTCTTCTAGTCATCCTGTATCCATGGTAGCTCCCATATTCAGACCTATAACAGTCCAGCTAAAGTGAATTCAGCTTTAAAAGAATAGTTTGCATCCTAATAAAAGTTCTGATATCTAGGAAACAAATGGCTATATCCCTTAACTTTCCTGGCTGCCACTGCTAGCTAATGATCACTTGGAATCTTTCCTACGTAACTGCTTGGAAAAATTGAGAGATCCAGTGAGAGGATAGAGTAGAGGTGAAAGGGTAATGACAAAGGTCACTGCAAGCACCAGTCTCATCAAATCTGCCAACACAGCAGCACTTCTATAACACAAGAGAAGACTAAAAGGAAATAATGGCTCCCACGTGTGTGATCAGGTTCCAGAGGATTCCCAGATTGTAGTTTTTCTTTTCATTATTCCTATTCACTGTGCCTCTACTTACTATGATCTGTTTGGTAAAACCATGAAAATTTCCATCCTTCATGGGCATTGTCAAATTTTAATTTTAATGCTACAAAAAATGGGTATTTTTTACAGAGTGTTTGCTCTATGCAAGACACTGCAATAAATCATGAGTAGTGTTATTATATGTCATCCATATTTATAAATGAAATAATTGAGGCACAAAAATTTACTTAAAAGATAATTGGCATAGCTGGAGTTCACATGTAGAGAGCCTTATAACAAGATCCAGTCTCTTAAATGCTATGCTATACTTACTCTGCAAGATTCAGTTTTACCCAATGTGATATGACAATGTAATAAACTGCTTTCATGACTTTTTCAATAATAGAGATATCGAATGCTAAAAAATCACAGATTTTTATTTAATTGCTGTTGAACTAAGCAGAAGATGAAAGATGACTCTGTACCATTAGCGATAACATTGATGTTAAGAAAAATTATCTATATTTTAGATCACAGGTGACCTAATGATTCTCAACTTAATGAGGAAGTTATTGGAAGAGTTTCTAATGTTTTTTTATGTCAAATAATTGCATAGACAAAGGCATTAAGTATCTACACATATATATACACAAACACAGCAAAATAAGCTTGTAATTATACCAATTTATAAAAATCAATCAATTTTAGTAACAATTTTTTTCTACTCTTTTGACATCCAAAAAAATCCACGTTTTTCACTTTAAAAACTAATTGCATGCAATATGTGTTTATTATGTATATTTTATTTATAATGGCTTATTTATAGGTTTATATATTGAATTATATATTTCTTAATATTACTGTATTGACTTTTAAATAATTTGATTAGTGCATTTTGTATAAAGAGAAAGTATACTTACTAGATGAAGGTTTATATCTGATATTGAGTAATCTGTTCCCTCATCTAAGAGTATAAACATAGAACTGAAAGATGAAAAAATAAAAAATAAACACTAATCTCATAAAACAGAACAATATTAAACCTCAAGCAAATTCAGAAAACAGAATAGAGTTCTTATAGAAATCATTCACATCTATATTGACTCCCCTCCCCACCACCAAAAAAACAGATTGCAGTTTTTGTAATTAAAAGGAAAAAGAATTATCTGCAATTAGAAATAAAACTGCTAAAATATTAATGAAACAGATAAGGAAAATGTTTGTATTATTAAAGACTAAATCACTGAGATCAAAGATCTTTTCCACCATGTTGTGTGAAACTAACAGAAAAGCAAGAAGTTATGTGTAAAATGATATGTGATTTATGAGTGAAATGTATAGTTATAAAATTTCTTTTTTTTTTTTTTGAGTTGGAGTCTTACTCTGTCGCCCAGGTTAGAGTGCAGTGGCAAGTTCATGTTCACCACAACCTTGACCTGCTGGCCTCAGGCAATCCTTCCACCTCAGCCTTCCAAGTAGCTGGAGCTACAGGCATGCACTACTACGCCCAGCTAATTTTTTGATTTATTGTAGAGACGAAATTTCACCATGTTGCTAAGGCTGGTCTCGAACCCTCAGGCTCAGGCAAAATCCCCTTACCTTGGCCTTCCAAAGTGCTGGGATTATAGGTTTGAGCCACTGTGCCTGACTTCTAATAAAATTTCTATAATAGAACTCTTAAAAGCCAAAATGGAGATCAAAAAAAGAGGAAATAATCAAAGCAATAACAGAAAAAAAAGTCTGTTCATGTTTTTTAGATTGAATGGGTTGTTCAAGAGGAATAGATGTAAAAAAAAATCTAGACCCAGAAACATCTGGTAAAATGTTAGAAAGCCCAGACCAAAAAAAAAAAAAAAAAAAAGTCAGCGGGAAACAAAGGCTACTACCAACAAAGATATTAAATTATCCTCAAATCTTGTGTAAGAAATATCCTAAAAGTTTTGAGAACTTATTTTTTTTGCACCTGGAACTCTAGGTCTAATATAATGATCATTAAAGTACAAAAGCAAAACAAAGACCATTTACAAAAGTTAAGAATTGAGAATGTTTAGCACTCAGGAACATAATCCATATTCTAAAAGTATCATTTGAGATAAAGGGAAAATGACATAGAACACACACACACACACACCAATATGAGAAAGTAATCAGCAAAGCACATAACCTTCTGAAATATTGATGAGGTGGCTGTGAGGTTTAATGTTATTAAAGAATTAATCCTAAAACTTACAAAATAGTGACAACAAAAGAAAAGTCATGAAAATAGGAATTTAAATTCTATGTAGTACCAGCAAAATATTAACTTGCTCTGTCTTGTATTGTTCAGGCTAAAGACATGGTAGATACTGCATTCATCTTATTGTAATAAAAAGGAACAGTTTAAACATAACTTTTGCATATTTAAGATTGTCTAAGAGTAGCTGCCTATAAAATAATTGTATTCTAAAATAAAATAAGCAAAAACCAGATAAACTCATGAGAGGAAACAGACAAGAGAGGATAATAAATAAGAAACAGAAAACAATGTGAACATGCTAGTAAAACACATTATTTAACTGAAATGGGATGAATTTCTTATATTTGGGGTTAAAAAACATAAAATGTAAGGTATATTAAGGAGTAAAAAATGATATTTAGATGGAAAAATATCAACCAAAAACTTATTCTTGATAAATCTTTATAAACCTAATAATATAGTTTTAAGAACTGTAAAGTCAAATTTGCTACAGACAGTGGAAAAACTACAATAAAATAGAGAAACTGGGATTACTGTTTTATGAAGTAATTGTGCTACACTTATAAATCTAAAGAGTGTTATTTTAAGGGAGGCATAGATTATTTAAAAATTTATATTGAAAACTCTAAGGCAAACACTAAAAATTGTAAATGTGGCATAATTTGTATATATACAGACATTATTACATTTTTATTCATTTTTCTTTTAAAGTTGTGGGGTGCATGTGAGAATTTGCTACATAAGTAAATTGCATGCAAGTAAGGTTTGGGTTTCTAGAGATTTCTCTCTCCCCAGTAGTGAATACAGCACCCTATAAGTGATTGTGTGTCCTTTATTCCTCTCCCTTTCCTCGTTTAGCTGTGTCCAGCATTTGTTGACATTTTTGTGCTCCCATGCCCAGTGTTTAGGGTCCACATGAGTGGGAACATGCAGTATTTTAGTTTTTTGTTTCTTGATAGTCTAAGTAATATACTATGATATAGATAAAATTAAGCATATAAAATGTTAATTTAAAACCAAAGAAGACAGAAAAAAGGAGGAGAAATAAACAAAGGAAACACAATGAATGGAAAGCAATTACAGGAGTGATGAATATTCATTCAATGATATTAGCAATCGCTTTACATGTAAAACATTTAAATACACATGTTAAAAGACAGAGATTGTCAAAGTAGTCAAAAACAAAATAAAACAAAACAAGATCAAATGACACATCTACAAAAATCTCACGCTCAATATAAAATTCTAGATAAATTAAAAGTAATAGGATAAGCCGTCTTGGTGGCTCAGCCTGTAATCCCACGCCTTTGGGAGGCTGAGGTGAGTGGATTGCCTGAGCCTGCAGGTTGGAGACCCGCCTGGGCAGTCAGACCTCATCTCTACAATAAATCAAAAAAAATCAGCCAGGTGTGGTAGCGCATGCCTGAAATTCCGGCTACTTGGAAGGCTGAGGCGGAAGGATCGCTGGAGCCCAGCAGGTCGAGGCTGCGGTGGCCGGGAGCTGCCACTGCACTCCAGTCTGGGCGACAGAGTGAGACTCTAACTCAAAAAAAAAAAGGTAATAGAATAAAGAAAGATGTATCATGCTAACACAAACCAAAGAAAGTTGGGAATACATTTGTTAATTTTAGTTAAAGCAGACTTCAGAACAAGGGAAGATTATTAATGATTAAAAGTGGCATTAACATAATGATGAAGGGTTTCAAATTTGCCAAAGTCATTACAAACTTATATTTGTTTGTACCTAACAACAAAGTGTCAAAATATATGAGGCAAAAACTGACATAACAAAAGTAAAATACATAAACCCACTACTGGAGTTAAAGACTTCAACATCTTTTTCAGTAGTTAATAGATCAAGTATGCTGAAGATCGATAAGGAAATAGTTAACTTTAACAGTAATATCAATCAGCATGATTTAATTGACACAGAATACTCCATCCAACTACAGACTAGACATTATCCTTAAGCTTACATGAGACTTTCACAAAGATGGAGCACTATCTGGACTGCAAAATATACTACAGTACATTTAAATGAATAAATATTATGTAAAGTATGTTTTTAGTACAAAATAGCATATAATAAAAAATTAGTCAACAAGTTCCTAAATATGCAGATTAAACACCACAATTCTAAATTGTACATGTATCAAGATGTCTCAAGATGAATTTTAAAGCTTTTAATCTAAATATAAATGAAAATAAAACTTAGCAAAACTAGTAGGAATGTAGCAAAACCAGTACTTAGAAGAAAATGTATATCATATTGTGTGTGTGTGTGTGTGTGTGTGTTAGAAAAAAAGAGTTAAAATAAATAACCTAATGTACTCTTTTTAGGAAACTATAAAAAGAGAGTAATCTGCACTTAGGACAAGCAGAACACCACCAACAACAAAAATTAATACAAAAATAAATGAAATACAAAACAGGATATAGGAGAAAATCAAAAAAGCCAAAGCTAGTTTTTTAAAAATGTCAGTAAAATTGAGCAGCCTCTAGCCAAGCTAACCAAGAGAAAAAGAGAGAGAAAATACACAATGTAAAACATTTGCTAATATAAAACATGAAATAGAGATTATCACTACTTATTTCATAGACTTTAAAAGAATAATAAGCAAATGTATATAAAACTCTATGTCCACAAATTTGATAACTTAAATGAGATGAACCAATTCCTTGAAAGACATAACTGTCAAAATGCACTGAAGTTGGAATAGATAATATGAATAGGGTAGTATCTATTAACATGATTGAATCAATAATTAATAAACCTCCAAAAAAGAAAGCACCTTTTCAGATTAATATGGTCTTAATCCTCCCATCCCCCAATTTCATTTGCTGAATTCTCACTCCCAAGATGATGATATTAGGAGGTAAGGTCTGTGTAAGTTATTAGGCTGTGTAAAAAGACATCCGTCTATGAACCAGGAGGTAGGTACTTACCGCACACAGAATCTGAAGTCCCCTTGATCTTGGACTTCCCTGTATCCAGTACTATAAGACTTACATTTTTGTTGTTCATAAGCCATTCAGTCTATCGTGTTTTGTTGTAGCGGTCCAACAAACCAAGACACAGTTTACATTGGTAAATTCTACCAAACATTTAACATTTACATAATACAAATTACCCACAATCAATTCCAAAAAACAGAAGCAGAGCAAATACTTTCTAACTAATTCTATAAGGCCAGCATTACACTCATGCCCAAACCACATAAAAACTTTGCAAGACAAAAACTATAGACCAAAGTGTCTCACAAAGATAGATGCAAAAATCCTCAACAAAATATTAGCAAATTATAGCCAAGAATGCATAAGAATTAAAAATCATAACCAAACAGGATTTATTCCAGGGATACAAGGCTCATCAAACATTTAGAAATCAATCACTGTAATCCATGATATAAATGTATACAGATGAATCTTATGCTCATATCAACCGATGTTGAAAAAGCATTTGTCAAAATTCAATTACAATTCATGACAAAAAAAAGAGCACTTAGCAAAATAGGAATACAGAGTAATGCCCTTAATTTTTAAAGAATATATCAAAAGTTTACAGCTAATATTGTATTTAATGGTAAGAAACTGGAAGCTTTCTTCCTAAAACTGGGAAATAGATAAAGCTGTTCTTTCTTACTGTTCCTATCCAATACTGTCCTTGCCTAACTGGTATAATATCATAAGAAGACAGAATAAAAAGCTTACAAATTGGAAAGAAAAAAAGAAATCTGTCTTTCCTGTCTTTATTCATAGATGACGTGATGATCTATGTATAAAATCTCAAATAAAAAACATAAAAAAGACAAAATAATTCTGCAACTGTAACTATTAAGTGAATATAGCAAGGTCATGGAATATAGTTAATATACAAAAGTCAATTGCTTTGCAATGTTGTAATTAACAACTTGGAATTTGAAGTTAAAAAGTAACTACAGCAGCACTAAAAATGTCTAGGTATAAATCTAACAAAATATATAGAGAGACACTATATACAGAAAATTACAAAATTATGAGAAAATAAATAAATATTCTAAATACATAGAGAGATAGTCTGTGCTTATGAATTGGAAGACTGAAAATTAAGATGAAATTTTGACACAATACAATAAATTCAATGCAATTCCAACAAAAATCATAACAAATTGTTTTTTTTGTTTTGAGTTGGAGTCTCACTCTGTCGCCCAGACTGGAATGCAGTGGCCCCTCCCGGCCACCGTAGCCTCGGCCTGCTGGGCTCGGGCGATCATTCCACATCAGCCTTCCGAGTAGCCGGAATTACAAGCGCACGCTACCACGCCCAGCTGATTTTTGATTTATTGTAGAGATGAGGTCTCGCTGCCCAGGCGGGTCTTGAACCTGTGGGCTCAGGCAATCCACTTTCCTCAGCCTCCCAAAGGCGTGGGATTACAGGATGAGCCACTGAGCCCGCCAAAACTGTTTTTTAAATATTAACAAACTCACTCTAACTTTTATATGGAAAGACAAAATTTCTAAAATAGTCAAAACAATACTGTGGAAGATAAAAGTTTTTAATCACTCTACTTGATTTCAAAGTTTCTATAATGTTACCAAGATTACTTATTAAAAAAAATAAGATGATATGGTATTGGTGAAATAGCAGGCATATAACCTCATGACACAGAATAAAAAGCACAGAAATTAAAATACACAAATATAGTCAACTGATTTTTTATTTAAAAAAGCATAAGTTATTAAAGAAGAAAAAGTACATATTTCAATGAATAATGCTAGAGTAATTTGATGTCCATATAAAAAAGAAAAAAAAAAAGACATGACTCGGTCCTTAAAATGTTCACAATAATTAAATTAAATTGGACCATAGATCTGATTGGTATAAAAAGCATAACTATAAAAACTTCTAGAATCAAACATAGAATAAAAAATATATATAATTTATGAGTTTAATGGTGAATTTTCTGATACAACACTGAAAGTACAATTCATCATAAATATTAATAAGTTGACATCATTCAAACAGAAAAAGTTGCTGTACAAAAGACAATGTTAAAAAAAAAAGAAAAGCCACAGACTGAGAGAAAATATGTCCAGAATGCATATTTGATAAATGGCTTTTCCCCCCAAAAGTGCATAGAATATTTAAACACAATAAGAAATAAGCAACCACATTTAAAAACAGGCAAAAGAGCTGAATACAAAGTTTACCAAAGAAGATATATTGTTAACAAGTAAGCATATGACAAGATGTTCAATAGCATATTTCATTGAGGTGTTTCAAATTACCACAACAATGAGATACTACTTCACAAACTAGCATCTGACAAGACCAAATAAATGTTAAAGACATTTTGAAATATCAGGAAACTTCATTGATTGTTATGGGATTTTCAAAAGGTATAACCAATTTTGAAGATGATTTAGGCATTTCTTACAAAGTGAAACATAATCTTACCGAATAGCCCAGCAATCATACTCCTAAGTATTTAGCCCACTGATTTGAGAGCTTATGTCCACATATGCAAAGAGCTGCACACAAATGTTTATAGAAGCTTCATTATAATATATGAGTGGATAAATGCACAATGTAATGTTATTCAGTAATAAGAATAAATGTGCTACTGAGTGATAAAGATACATGAATGTGTTATAAATGCATGTTGTTAAGTCAAATCCATCTGAAAGGCTACTCACTGTATAATTTCAATTATGTAACATTCTAATAAAAACAAAGTATAGAGTTTCTAAAAATATCAAGGTTTAGGGAAACTGATAAAGCACAGGTGACATTTTATGATGGTGAAACTATTCTGTATAATAATGTAATGGTAAATACATAACACACATGTGTCAAAATCCAGAGAACTTTAGAGCATACAAGTAAACTTTAATGTATTTAATTTTTTAAAAATGTTTAAGAGATTGTGGAATTGCAGGATAGAATGTGAAATATTAAAAAATTAGCTGTATTAAAAATGTATGATACAACCTAACTGAAAGGAGTATGGGGGAAAAAGTGCTGAACTGAATGTTTTGAAGATGAGTGAATACTGTAAAGAACAAAGGCACCAGAACTTATTCCTTGTGTTTACTGTAGCTTTGTGCTCATGCAGCAACCTCTCCCCCCTTTTGCTCTACAATTACAAGAGTTAATAATGTACGCTTATTTCAAGTCAGCTAGAAGATGGGTTTTTTAATGTTTTCATCACAAAGAAATCATAAATATTTAAGTGATAAACATTCTAATTATTCTGATTTGATCATTACACAATGTGTATATGTATAAAATTATCTTCTATCCTACAAATATGTACAATACTATGTGATGATCATTTTTTAAAAAGCAAAGTCAAAAGAAAATGTATATACACACTACAGTCTTGTTGATAAAAAGAGTACAGGTTAACAATTTTAATACTACTATATGTACATACTGGAATCTAACAAGTATGTAAATGGGATGATAGATAATGGGAGCTAGATATGTCACTGTTGAAGTGAGAGGCAACAGATGAGCAAAAGGAAGAATCTAGAATGATTTGTGTGGTAATGTGTTGGAGTTGGAAACAACAGTATGAACTCACCTTGCAAAACAGTTACAGATTGTTATACATAAAAATATTTATAAATATGTCTACATACAAAGCGTAGTATACACACATATATCTCCTCCCTCTATCAACTGAGAAGGTCCAGAAATAATGATATTCCAGTAGCAATGAACATGCATAGCACTCAAGTCATGGTTTCTATTACCTTCTCCAGTAAACAGACCAGAACTTCTTGGAAAAAGACTTGACAAGTTGACTCTGCTATAGAAATAGGAATATGAGTATAAAGATATGCCTGGAGTAATTTAATGTCATAGAACTTAAGTCTCCTCCCCAGTGAAAACACAGTTAGGGTGCCATGCCAAGGGAACACAAAAACCAATTGAAAAAACTTCCAAGTGACAAAACTGGAAAAATCTGTGCAACAAAATAAATCAAATTATTGCATTATAAACAAAAGTATAAAATAAATATCATTGAGTTCATATTGATGAAAATAGAAAATGGAATTAATAAATGTGAAAGAATCAACAAATCTCTCCTGCAGAAACCTAAATAATTAGTGTTGCTAATTCTTCCCTCATGGAGTATTATAGGTAAAGCCCCATGGCTTAAGTGTAGACTATGCACTGTGACTTACTTCCTAAGTGTAAAGTGTGAAAAGAGACATACATCAGTAATTTTATAGTGGGAGAAACTTAAACACTAAGTCAACTGGGTGCTCAAAATTTACATGACCAATAATAATTCACATTGATAGTATATACACTTGATATGCTATGCTATGGTGGAAATAGCACTTTACTTCTCTGGACATTCTGTAAGAACACATATTCCCAGCCTAATCATAAAAATCCCAGTGAGAGACTTTCTACAAAACACCTGATTCCTTAAAATTGTCAAGATCATGGAAACAAAGGGAAGTCTGAGAAACTGACAGTCCACAGGAAACTAAGGAGATGTAACTACTAAATGTAATGTGATATCATGGATGGAATGCTGAAACAACAAAAAAGGACATTAAGTAAGAACAATTGAATGAAGTAGAGATTTCAAAAATTATTCATTAATGTTTTTATTAATTCTAAGAAATATACCATAGATGTTAATAAACTGAGAAATAGGTAAGGTCTATATGGAATATTGAACCATCTTCATAAAATTTCTATACATCTAAAATTGTTCTATGTCGCGTGGTATGGGTACTTGGGTTTTGATCAGGAATTGGTTGCAAGTTCCAATTTCCATATGGATGTCTCCTGCATTTTCTAAGGTTCTTCTAGTTTGAGGTTTTACGTTTAGGTCTGTGTTCCATTTAGAGTTGATTTCTGTGTATAGTGATATGTAGGAGTCCTGTTTCAATCTTCTGCATGTCATCAGTCAGTTTTCCCAGCACCATTTACCGAATAGGTTCCCCTCTCCCCAGCAGTTGTTGTTGGAGGCTTTGTCAAAGATGAGTTGGTTTAGATTGATTCCGTAATCTCTATCCTGTTCCATTGGTCCATATCCCTGTTCTTGTACCGATACTAGACTGTTGTGATTATTGTAGCCTTATAGTAAAGTTTGAAGTCTGGAAGTGAGATACCTCCTGCTTTGTTTCTTTTGTTTTGTCTATCTGTGGTCATTTATGTTTCCATATGAATTTCTGTATTGTCATTTCCAGGTTTGAGAAGAATGATGCTGGTAGACAAGTGGGACCTCATAAAACTGAAAAACTTCTGCAAAGCAAAAGAAATAATCAAGAAAGTATGGAGACAGCTCACAAAATGGGGAAAAAATTATTTGCCAACTGTATATCTGTCAAAGGCCTAACATCCATGATCTAAAAGGAACTCAAACGTGCTGAAAGGAAAACAACCCAATTAAAAAGTGGGTAAAAGACATGGATAGACACTTCTCAAAAGAAGATATATGGGCAGCCAACAAACACATGAAAAAGTGCTTTGTTTCACTAATCATCAGAGAAATGCAAATCAAAACCACATTGAGATACCACCTAATCCCAGTAAGAATGGCCATCATTAATAAACAAACAACAACAGATGATGGTGGGGATGCGGAGAAAAAGGAATGCTTATACACTGCTAGTGGGAATGCAAACTAGTGCAACCTCTTTGGAAAACAGTGTAGCAATTTCTGAAAGAACTAGAAATTGACCTTCCATATGACTCAGCAACCCCCCTACTTGGAATATATCTGGAGGAACTCAAATCATTCTTCCAAAAAGATACCTGTACACCCATGTTTACTGCAACACTATTCACAATAGCAAAAGCATGGAAACAATCATGCTGCCCATTGAAACTGGACTGGATAAAAAAATATGGTACATATATGCAATGGAATATTACACAGCCATAAAGAAGGACAAATAAATGGACTTCTCAGCAACTTGGATAGATTTAGAGTCTATCATACTCAGTGATCTATCACAGAAACAAAGAACAGAGTACCGCGTGTTCTCACTCATAAGTGGACCCTGAACAATTACCATAATACTATAAGAAAGTGACTGGCAGTAGTAGGATACTGCCGAGGTGGGGCTGAGGCAGGGATACAACATCAATAAGGGTACCTGATCTCATACCAGTCAAAGTGGGGACCAAACTTTACCTGTGTGTTGACCACTTGTATACCTAATCCTGAATTGTAACCCACATCTTTAAAATACAATAATAAATAAAAAAAATAGTTCTAAAAGAAAGTTTATTTTTTTAAGTGAAAGTATCTCTTTCAATATACCTGTAGAAATGACCAAAACAAATGGAAGAAACTTTATAGGCTTAATTAAGTTTGCATGAAAACTGGAAATATTGTGCATATATGGCACAAACATTTAATTGGAGAGCTAATATAGCAGCTTAGTAAACTAAACAGTATGATAAATAAATTAATAAAGATGAAGGCTCAAATTAATTGACAATAGAACAAAGAACAATAAACTTGATCAATAAATCCAAATATTTCTTTGAATGGACTAATAAAACAGGAAAAAATACTGAAAATTCTCCACAAGGGAAAAATGAACATAAACAGAAGTGATTATAGATAGAAATAAGAATCAAACGATATATGAAAACGATACTAAAAGTTTTAAGAAAGGATTGGCAGTTCCGCTCTGCTGTTTGTTGACTTTCTGTCTGGATGATTTGCCCATTGCTGAAAGTGGGTTATTCAAGTTCCCTGTGACTTTCATAATGTAGTATACATCCCTCTTTAGATCTGTGAATGTTTGCTTTATATATTTGTGCACTCCGGTGTTGGGCGCATGGATATTTATAGTTGTTATATCCTCTTGTGGAATTGACTATTTTATCATTCTATAGTGAGCTCCTTTGCCTCTTTTTACAATTTTAGATATGTAGTCTATTTTATCTAATAAAAGTATATTTACTGCTATTCTTTTTTGGTTTTCAGTTTCATGTAATATTCTTATCTAGTTCATTTTCAGTTTGTGTGCCTTTATATATGAAGTAGGTTTCACGAAGGCATCATATAGTTGGGTCTTGTTTCTTTATCTATTAAGTCACGCTATGCCTTTTAATTGGAGAATTAAAACAATTTGCATTCAGTGTTATAACTGATAAGTAAACAATTACTATTGTCATTTTGTTGTTTGTTTTCTAGTTGTTTTGAGACTCCTCCCCTTTCTTCATTTTTGCAGTCTTCCTTTGTGGCTAGTGATTTTTCTCTGGTAGCAGAGTTAAATTAAATCATAGATCTAAAAGACCTAACTGCCATTTATAGATAATTTTAGCCAACAGCTACAGAATACACATTCTTTACATCAGCACCTAGAACATTCTCCAGAACAGACAACTTCTTAGGCCACAAAAAAAGTCTGAATCAATTTAAAAATAGAAATAGAAAAATAGAAAAATTAAGTATATTTCCTGACCATGATGTAATAAAACATAAATCAATAACAAAAGGAGCCTTAAAGAATATAAACACATGCAAATTAAACCACATGCTCCCAAATGACCAATGTGCCAATAAAGAAATTAAGAAGGAATTGAAACAAATGTACTGAAACAAATGAAAATGGAAATGAACATACCAAAATATATAGGATATAGCAAAAGCAGTACTAAAAGCAAAGTTGTAACTATAAAGCCTAGGTCAGAAAATTAGAAAGACTTCAGGGAAACAAACTAGCAACCTCTCTTAAAGAACTGGAAAAGTAAGAGCAAACCAAATCAAAATTAGTAGAAGAAAAGAAATAAGTATTAGAACAGAAGTAGAAGAAATTTAGACAAACTATACAGATGATTAAGAAAACAAAAAGTTGATTTTTGAAAAGAAAAAAATGGACAAGCCTTTTGCTAGACAAAAAAAGAAAAAGGAAGAAAATACCCTAATAAATAAAATCAGAAAAAAAAGAGAGACATACAACTTAGACTTCAGAAATCTAAATAATCATTAGAATCTACTATGAGTGACTACATGCTACCAAATTAGAAAACCTAGAGGAAATTGATAAATGCCTGGATATATACAACCTGCAAAGATTAAAGACTCGCATTAAAAAAAGTTCAGGACCAGATAGATATATTCACTGTTGAGTTCTACCAAATATTTAAATAAGAGCTAATACTTCACATTTTTAAAAAGTTGAAGTGGAGCGAATACTTCCAAATTCATTCTATGAGGCTGCATTACCTTGATTCTAGAGCCAGACAAGGACACAATATAAATAAATAAATAAATAAATAAGTTACAGGCCAGAATCACCAATGAACATGGATGCAGGCATTTCTCAATAAAATACTGGCAAACTGAGTTTAAAAAAAAAATAAAGTAGTATTATACTAGGGGGAAAAAATCATTCACCATTATCAAGTGGGATTCATCTCAGAGATACAAGAATGGTTCAACATACACAAATCAATAAATGTGATACCTCACATTAACAGAATCAAGAACAAAAACTATATGATTATTTCAATAAATACTGAAAATACTTTTGATAAAATTCAACTTTCCTTTATGTTAAAAACTCTCGGCCGGGCTCGGTGGCTCAGCCTGTAATCCCGCGCCTTTGGGAGCCTGAGGTGAATGGATTGCTTGAGCCTGCGGGTTCGAGACCTGCCTGGGTAGGCGAGACCTCATCTCTACAATAAATCAAAAGATGAGCAATGCGTGGTAGTGTGCACCTGTAGTTCCAGCTACTCGGAAGGCTGAGGCGGAAGGATCGCCAGAGCCCAGCAGGTCGAGGCTGCGGTGGCCGAGAGCGGCCACTGCACTCCAGTCTGGGCGACAGAGTGAGATTCCAACTCAAAAACAAACAAACAAACAAACAAACAAAAAAACTCTCATCAAAATGGGTATAGAAAGAACATACCTGAAAATAATAATGACCATATAAAACAAACCCATAGCTACCATGGCACTAAATGAGGAAAAATTGAAGGAGTTTTCTCTAAGAAATGGAACAAGACAAGAATGGCCACTGAAAGTGCTGGCCAGAGAAGTTAGGCAAGATAATAAAATAAAAGCATCCAAATTGTAAGGGAAGAAGTCAAATTAGTCTTGTTTGCAGATGACATGGTCTTATACCTATACAAACCTAAAGATTTCATCTTAAAAACTGTTAGAACATGGCCAGGCATAGTGGCTCAAGACTGTAATCCCAGCACTTTGGGAGGCCGAGGTGAGGGAATTTCCTGAGCCCATGGGTTTGAGTACAGCCTGGGCAACTTGGAGAGCCCTCATCTCTACAATAAATCAAAATATTAGCTGGGCATGGTAGTGTTGTAGTTCCAGCTACTTGGAAGGCTAAGGTGGAAGGATCGCCTGGGCCCAGCAGGTCGATGCTGGGGTGGCCGTGAAGGTGCTACTGCACTCCAACCTGGGCAAAGGAGTAAGACTCCAACTCAAAACAACAACAAAAAAAAACAAAAAAACCCCAAACCTGTTAGAATTGATAAATTCAGTAAGATTTCATGATGCAAAATCTGTATACAGTAATCTGTAGCATTTACATTGTGCCAACAGCAGACAAGAAATCAAAAAAGCACTCACGTTACAATAACTACAAATAATATAAAATACCTAGGAATCAATCTAACCAAAGAAGTAAAAGATCTATACAATAAAAACTATAAAACTTGATAACAGAAATGGAAGAGGACACACAAAAAGTGGAAAGATATTCCAAGCTCATAGAGTGGAAAATTTAATATTGTTAAAAATGACAATTCTGCCAAAAACAATTTATAGATTCAGTGTAATCCCTAACAAGATACTAATAATGTTATTCATAGAAAAAAATTCTAAGATATATATGGAACCACAAAAAAAACAGAATAACCAAAGCAATATTTGCAAAAAGAACAAGGCTGGAGGCATCATACGATCCTACTTCAAAATTTACTACATAGCTACAGAATCCAAAACAGCATGATACTGGCCTTAAAACATACATAGACCAACAGAACAGAATAGAGAACTCATCCACCACTTCCAGCTTAATTTTTTGTAGAGATGAGGTCTGTCTATGCTGCCCAGGCTGGTCTTCAAGTCCTGGGCTCAAGCAATCCTCCACTATGTCCTCCCAAAGTGCTGGGATTATAGGCATGAGCCACTGCACTTGGCTCGCAAAGCCTAGTATGTTTTAAAAAGATTATATTTGCCATAAAGCTGCAGGCATAAAATATTTGCTTACAAAAGCCTATATTTATTTGGCACATTTAAAACCTGTCCCAGGTCCCAGGAACTGTACTCACATTAATTGTGTTGCAAAACAATCTTTCAAATTGGACATACTCTCCATTGGCCAATTCAGATATGATGATAGAGAACAGGACCTGAGCAAGAAACTTTCAGCAAACACAGTTAGAGATGATGAGGATGATGGACAAGTAAGTGCTTCGTAGAGAATAGAACCATAGGTAGTAAAATGAGTTAATCTAGGAATGTTCTGTACTGTTGACCAGGGTTATTTGCAATTCTTCCAGCAGGGTATAATTGATTTGAATGAGAAACTACTATGTGTTTTACATTATTCCGTTTCATATGGGAGTTTTTCTAGTAGTTATTCTATTTCTATTTGACCATGGTGTATAAAATAAGGAGCAGGTGGAGAGAAAAATAGGTGTCTTTCAATTTGGGTTTTTTGGCATTAAGATATTTTTAGTTAACAAATAAAAGTTATATCTATTTATACAACATCATATTTTTATATATGTATACATCATTGAATAATCAAATCAAACAAATTAACATAGCCATCACTTCTCATCATTATCATTTCTGTGATGAGAGCATTTGCAATATTCTTTAGTAATTTTCAAGTATGCAATAATGATTATTAACTATAGTTACCATGCCGAAAAATTGGTCTCCAGAGCTTACTCCTCATAACTGAACTTTTACTTCCCCATTCCCCATTCTCACCTCTAACCATTATTCTATGAATCCAATTTTTGTCATAGTTTTTAGGTTGCCAGAACACAAAGAGCTAAGTCAATCCACGTAGTTGGATCATAACACTGAATCACCTGTGCCATTCTATTGACTCTACCTTTAAATTTAAAATTTCCTCCAGATTTACTTTTCCAGTATTGGCCTGGGCCAATTTATCTTTTGACTGGATTAATGTGGTGATCAGAAAAGACAACACAATAAAATCTGAGGTATCTGGATATGTGATAGGTGAGTGTACCAGGGACAGAAATAGCCTTCTAATTAATCTCCCTCCTTTTGCATATTCTCTATTGTATACTTTCAGTGAACCAACCAGAAAGATTATTTTAAATATATGCAAGATGAGACAATATAATTCTTTTCTCAAATCTCAGTGGCTGGATACTAGTTTCATTCACATTAAAAGTCATAATCTTCCAAGAATTGACAAAGGCCTACATGACCTGGCCTCGTTTTTTGTTTTGTTTTATTTTGTTTTGCTTTGTTTTTTTACTTCATTTCCAATATGATTACCCTTTATTTACTTGGCACCAGCCCTTTTGGCCTGTTTATTATTCCTTAAAAATACCAGATATTTAGATCTTAGCAATGACTATTTCTTTTTTAAAAAATTGTGTGTTTGTTATTATTATTTTTTGAGTTGAAGACTCACTCTGTCACCCAGGCTGGGGTGCAGTGGTACACTCATGGCCACCCCAGCACTGACCTGCTCTGCTCTGGCAATCCTTCTACCTCTGCCTTCTAAGTATCTGAAACTACAGGCATGTGATACCATGCCTGGCTAGTTTTTTATTCTATTGTAGAGAAAGGTCTTGTGGAGTTGTTCGGGCTGGTCTAGAACCTAAGTGCTCAGGCAACCCACTTGCCTTGGCCTCCCACAGTGCTGGAATTACAGGCCGAGCCACCAAGCCTGGCCAGGAATGGCTATTTCTATCCCTGTTACACTCACCTATCACATATCCAGGTAACTCAGATGTTATTATGTTATCTTTTTCTATCACTGCATTAAAATTCCACATGATACCTTCTCAGCATTGTATTGATATGCTCGAGCCAACTTATATAGGTTCATGATTGTTGACTGTAAATATTTTTAAAATTTTACAAGTTGACTGACATCACATTGGTAGTTTGAAGTTAGCCATATTGAAAATATGCCAGATGTTTAGATCTTAGCAATGACTATTTCTTTTTTTAAAATTTTAATTGTGTGTTTATGGGTGCAGAGCTCAAGATGGCGACCAAAATATCAGTCTGAAAGAGTCTCCATGGAGACAAGTGTATAAAGAATAAAGAATCTCTGAGTGAGTGGGTGGGCGCTGGTGGGAGTGTGAAAGTCCATCTGATGGGATACTTGGGTACATGCACTCTGGGTCCCCCCTTTGAGGGCGACTGCAAGCCCCCACTGCCCTGAGATTGGAGCACAACTGGCAAGATCATGTGCAGGAGCATCTGCTGCTGCATGAATGCACCTGCTGCTTGCTGTGGGAATGCGCCTGAGAAAAGCCTGCTGAATTCAGCTGATTCCCATTGGCTGGTGCCTGGCCCACACCATCACCTGTCATAATGGGTCATCTGGAGCCCTGGATCTGATCACTGGAGCGAGAGGATTGGGAAAGCTGGAGAGGAGTTCATGCCCAGTGAGGAGCCATCCACCACAGCCATTTTTTTGGACCCAGGACCTGGCAGAGATTTGCATTGCCCTGGCCACCTCTGTGCAGCCTCCAACTTGTTGCCTAAGGTAATTTCATCAAACCAGGAGAGACAGAAGCCCCTCTCCTGGGCCGGATCAGACACACACAACTCAGATTGGTATGGCAGACCTGCCAGGCAGCAAACCAAGTGAACTCAGATCTGGCTCACCCCCTCCCAAAGTAGACCTGTGGCAACTGACCCAAGCTTATGAATAACCCTATCTGCCTGCAATGAGAGCATAGGGGACGTGCTATAGATCAGAGCTAAAGGTACTCTGGACGTACAGGAAGAACCTCAGAACCAGTCTGATTCCTTGTTTTTATTTTTTGACTGTTTGTTTTCCTCACTTTCATCTGCTTTTCGTTTTAGTGGTTTTTTTTAGGTTTTGATAATGTTTTCATACTTGCTTTGCTTTTGTTATTTTACCAATTTTTTTCTTTCTTCTTTCTATTCTGTAGACCCCATGTTTGTGTAGGGGAAGTCTACATCAACAGGCAGGATTTTATTGAAATGTGTGATTACCTGTATGCTGTAGGGTTTTTTGTTTTTGCTTTTGTTTTTTTTCTCTTTTCTGTCTTTGTATCTCTTTTCATTTGTTAACTGGTATGTCTGTCTGTTTTCCCCCTTACTCTTCTCTCACTCACCTTCCTCTTGACCCCCACCCCTTCCTTCTCCCATTATTTTCCTTTTTCTTACCTCATTTTGTTCCAGGGAGCAAACCTAAACCCACACCGCATGGACAGATTATAAGGCAGTGGGAGGTGGGTTCCAGGGTACCCATTTAACTGGATACTAGGATCTGCAGATAGATTCTGAATCATAGCTCCCCACTCAACTAAATCTCAAAACTGCAAAAAGTACAGCCCCCAACCCACAATCCAGCTTCAGAAGTGAACAAAGCCAGAGGATCCACATAAGGAAGAATAGAAGACCGAACAAAAAAAATAAAAGCATCCCCACCATCCCTGAAAAACAGAATTAAAGAAGAGGGAGAAAAAAAGTGGGGGTGGGGGGTGGGGGGAGGATAATCTACACAAATGAAGAGAAATCAAAAGAATAATAGGGGTCTCTCACAGACCCCCTGGAATGTCAGACATTGAGAAAATAGATTTTCAAATTCAAACAATGAAAAGCCCAGAATGACTGGTCTCAAACTACAAACCTAGACATCAAGACATTAATAGAGAGATTAAAAAGAATTGAGGAGAGACAAGAGGAAAATAGGAAGGTGTTAATAACTGACATAACAGCAGTAAAGAATACTGTGAATGAAATAAATAACAAACTGATATGCCTGGAAAGCAGAATTAGTCAAGCAGAAAAAAGAATCTCAGAGCTTGAGGATTAAAATACATAACTAACCCAAACTGTCAAAAACATAGAAAAGAAGCTTTAAAAGATAGAATAAAACCTGCAAGAGATGAGTGATTAATTCAAGAGACCGAACCTAAGAGTAATTGAAATTCCTGAGGCAGAAAAAGAGACAGAGTCCACCCTGGAACAAACATTCCATGAAATCATTCAAGAAAACTTCCCTCATCTCATTAGTGATGCAAAAATTCAAACAGAAGAGATTCAGAGAACCCCTGTAAGACAACAAATGAGAACTCCAACTCCCAGACACATAATAATCACCTAAACAAACTAGGTATCAAATAAAAATTCCTAAAGGCAGCAAGAAAAAAGATCAGACTACCTGTTTCATCCTAGGGAGGTTGTGTGATGTCAGAAAGTCCTCCATTTCATCTAGGTTATCAAGTTTGTTTCCATATTGGTGTACATAGTAATCTCTGATAATCTTTTGTATTTCTTCAGGGTCAGTTGTGATTTTATCTTTTGTATTTCTGATTGTGTTTATTTGGGCTTTTTCTCTCTTTTTCTTGGTCATTCTGACTAGGGGCCCAACAATCTTTCAAAGAACCAGCTTTTTGTTTTGTTGATGTTTTCTATGATATTTTTGTTCTCTATGTTCTGAATTTGGGCTCTTATTTTTGTGATTTGAATTCTTCTGCTAAAGTTGGGGTTTTCGTGGTCTTATCTTTTTAGCTTCCTTGAGTGATTTGTTAGGCTCTCCACTTGTGACCTTTCCATTTTCTTGATGTGTGCTCATAGAGATATAAATTCCCCTTTTAGAACAGAATTCATGGCATTCCAGAGGTTTTGGTAGGATGTTTCTTCATTTTCATTTGTTTTCAGGAATCTTTCAATTTCTTCTTTGATTTCAGTGTTGACCCAGTAATTGTTCAGCATCATGCTGTTTAGTGTCCATGTCTTTGTGGACTTTGGGGAAATTTTGTTGGTGTTGATATTTATTTTTATTCCATGGTGGTCCGAGAAGGTGTATCACAACATTTCAATCTTTTGAAATTTGTTTATGTTTGATTTATGGTCAATGATGTGGTCGATCTTGGAGTACATTCCATGTGGTTATGAGTAGAATGTATATTCTGTGGTCATTGGGTGGAGTGTTCTGTAGGTATCAATTAAGTTCATTTGTTCAAAAGTCTTATTGAAGTTCTGGGTCTCTTTGTTGATTTTTTGTCTTGATGATCTGTCTAGGATTATGAGTAAGGTATTAAATTCCCTAGCTATGATAGTGTTAGAGTCAATCTATTTTTTAAGTTTGCCTAAAAGCTGCTTTACGAACATTAATGCTCTTATGTTAGGTGCATATATCTTTAGGAAGGATATTTCTTGTTGATGGATTGAACCTTTTATCTTTATATACTGAACTTCTTCATCTTTTTAAATTTTTGATAGCTTAAAGGGTGTTTTGTCTGAGATTAAGATTGTAACTCCAGCTTTCTTTTGTGTTCCATTTGCCTGAAATTTTGTTTCCCATCCTTTTACTTTGAGTCTGTGAGTGTCCTTTCTGGAGAGATGAGTCTCTTGGAGACAATATATTGTCATCTCATGATATTTTATCCATTTTGTCATACTATGTCTTTTCAGTGGTGCATTTAGTCCATTCACATTCAGGTTAATGATTGAAATGTGAGGGGTTATCTTTGTCATGAGGTTCTTATAGAGTTGTTGTTGTTTGTTGTCTTTCTTTTGTTTTTTTGGGTTGGTTCATGTGTGTTTTCAATTTTTTTTCTGTACTCTTGTGAAGAACATTGTTGTTCTTTTTCCCTTTTCTTCTGTGTTTAATACTTTCTTAAGAGTTTCTTGTAGGGGTGGTCTGGAGGCAGTGTAAGTTCTTAGGGATTGGATGTCAGGGAAAGATTTTAATTATCCCTTACTGATGAAACTTAGTTTGGCTAGGTAGGTTATTCTTGATTGAAATTTTTTATTTTTGAGAACTTTGAATCTTGGACTCCAAGCTCTCCTAGCCTGAAGTGTTTCTGTAGATAAATCTGTTGCTATTCTAATTGGTCTTCCCTGGTAGGCAGTCTGACCTTTTTTTCTTGTTTCCTTTAGGATTTTTTCTTTTATACCTACTTTGTTCAGGCGAATTATTATGTTCCTAGAAGTTGGTCTTCTCATTTGTTGTCTTGCCAGTGTTCTCTGAGACTCTTGTGTTAGAATTTTGGCATCACTGCTGAGATGAGGGACGTTTTCTTGAATAATTTTGTGAACTGTTTGTTCCAGGGTGATCTCTGTCTCTCTTTCTGCCTCAGGAAGTCCAATTACTCATAGGTTCGTTCTCATGAAGCAATTGCTCATCTCTTGTTTTGTTCTGTCTTTTTAATCTTCTTTTCTATGTTTTTGACAGTTTGGTTTATTTCTATCCATGCTTATTAGTTTGTTATTTATTTCAATCATAGTATTCTTTACTGCTGTGATCTCAGTTATCAATTTCTTTGTATTTTCCTCTTGCCTCTCCTCAATTCTCTCTATTAATGTCTTCATATATGGGTTTGTAGTATGTGACCAGTCATTCGGAGGCTCTTCATTGTTTTAATTCCAAAATCTGTTTTCTCATTATCTGATCTCCCAGGAATCTGTGTGAGACCTATATTCTTCTCTTGGTTTTTCTTCATTTGTGTAGATTTTCCTCCCCACTTTTGCCTTTTTTCCTCTGTCTTCATTAAATCTGTTGTTCTGGGTGGTGAAGTTGCTTTTACTTCTTTTTGCTCATCTCGTATTCTTCCTTGTGTGAATCTTCTGGCTTTGTTCATTTATGAAGCTGGACTGTAGGTTGGGGGCTATACCTTTTACAGTTTTGAGATTTATTTGAGGGGGGAGCTGTGATTCAAAATTTATCTGGAGATCCTAGTATCCACTAACAGGTGTACAGATATGCTGGAACTCGCTTCTCATTGTCTTGTAATCTGTTCATGAAGTGGGAGTATTGGTTTACTTCCTGAAAGTAAAATGATGTAAGAAAAGGGAAAGAAATGGAACAGGGATGGGGGAAGAGGAAGGTGGAAACACAGAAGAGTTAGAGGAAAAGCAGACAAAGATACCTCCTAATAAATGAAAGTAGACCTGAAGACAGATAAGAGTAAGAGAAAACAAAAACAAACAATCAAACAAAAAACAACAGTGACAACAACAAACAAAATATGACATACAATCATACAGACACACAAGCTGACCAACCTCCTTATGATGTATTATTCCCTTACACAAATATGAGGTCTTAGATTCCAAGTTGGAGGCTGGGCAAAGCTGGGTGGTAGAGACACTGCAGGTCTCTGCCTGGTCACAGGGCTCCAGATGATCTCTGGTTCTACTGCAGCCAGGTCCAACTGGGGGAGGCAGAGTGCAAGATAACCATGTGCTATAGGTCATCATGTCACATGTGGCTTGGGCCTCTTTCTTTGTTCTTAGGCCCCAAGCTGGAGGCTGTGTAGAACTGAGTGGAGCTTATGGGGCAATGCAGGTCTCTGCCTAGTCTCAGAGTTCCAGCTGTTCTCTGGTCCTGCTGTGGCTAGGGGCAAGTTGGGGGAGTGGAGTATGAGACTGCTGGGTGTTGCTGGTCAGTGTAGTGCACACTGTGGCTGGGGGTGGGACTGTGCAGCTGGCAAGATAAACTGAGCTCCACAGGGAGGGAACTGTAGGCCTTCCTGGGAGATGGAAGCTTGGGGTGGGCCTGGGAGCTGCAGCCAGGGAGGGAGCCCAGACCTCTGTGAGTGGCGGCAGATATGGGCAGGGTGGGGTGATACAGCTAGGGAGGGAGCCTGGAGGTTTTCAGGGTGGGAGCTGAGGACCTCTGTGGTGAGTGGCAACTTGGGGTTGGGCAGGGCGCATTAGTCAGGGAGAGGGCCTGGAGCTCTGAGGAGTGGAAGCTGAGGGTTTCTGCAGGCAGCAGTGACTTTGGGTTGGGCAGGGCACTTCAGTCAAGGATGCAGCCCAGAGCTCTGAGGGGCAGGCTCAGAGGGCCTCCATTGGCAATGGCAGCTTGGGGCCAGGTGGGGCACTTTAACCAGGGAGGGGGGCCCAGAGTTCTGAGGGGTGGGAGCCAAGGGCCTCCACAGGTGGCAGCAGCTTGAGGCAGGACAGGACACATCAGCCAGAGAAGGGGCCTGGGAGCTCTGAGGGGTGGGAGCTGAAAGCCTTCAAGGGCAGTGGGAGCTTTTTGTTTCTTTGGAAGAATATTTTTTTTTTATTATAAGGATGTGGGGTACAATTCAGGGTTAGGTATACAAAGATTGATTATGCATGTATCCTTGTTGATGAGGTATGCCCCTCCCTCCCCTGGCAGTTTCCCTCAACTACCAATCCCGCCCCCCTTCCCCTGAAAGTTTTCCATTACTGCTAAATGCTTTCTTACAGTATTATAATTGTTCAAGATTCACTTAGGATTGAGAATATATAGTAGTTTGTTCTTTGTTTCTGTAATAGATCACTGAGTATGAGTGACTCCAAATCCATCCAAGTTCCTGTGTAGTCCATATATTTGTCCTTCTTTAAGGCTACATAATATTCCCTTGTGTATATGTACCACATTTTCTTTATCCAGTCCAGCTTCAATGGGCAACATGGTTGGTTCCATGTTTTTGCCATTGTGAATAGAGCTGCAACAAACATACATGTGCAGGTATCTTTTTTGTAAAATGATTTGAGTTCCTCCAGGTATATTCCCAATAAGGGAATTGCTGGATCATATGGAAGGTTTATTTCTAGTTCTTTCAGAAATTGCCACATTGTCTTCCAAATAGATCACACTAGTTTGCAGTCCCACCAGCTGTTTAGAAGCATTCCTTTTTCTCCACATCCTTGCCAGCATCTGTTGTTGTTTGCTTTATTAATGATGGCCAGTCTTACTTGGGTTAGGGGATATCTCAATGTGGTTTTGATTTGCATTTCTCTGATGATGAGTGAGGCTGAGCACTTTTTCATGTGTCTGTTGGCTGCCCAGATATCTTCTTTTGAGAAATGCCTATTCATGTCTTTTACCCACTTTTTAAAGAAGCTGTTTGTTTGTTTTTTTTTCCTTTCAGCATGTTTGAGTTCCTTGTAACTCCTATATGTTAGGACTTAGTCAGATATACAGTTGGCAAACATTTTTTCTCATTCTGTGGGGTGTCTCCCTGCTCTCTTGATGTTTTCTGTTGTTTTGCAGAAGCTCGTTAGTGTGATAAGGTCTCACTTGTCTATCTTATTTCTTAAGGTATTGACCTTCAGGGTTCTGAATAGGAATTGGTTGACAGTTCCAATTTTCATAAGGGTGTCTCCTGCATTTTCTAAGATTATTATAGTTTGAGGTTTTACATTTAGGTCTTTGATCCAATTTGATAAATAGGGATCCTGTTTCAATCATCTGCATGTGGTCAGCCAGTGTTCCTGGCATCATTTACTGAATAGGTTCTCCTCTCCCCAGTGGTTGCTATTGGAAGCTTTGTCAAAGATGAGTTGGTTGAGGAACTGAGGCTTTGCTTCCAGAATCTCTATCCTGTTCCATTGGTCTATGTGCCTGTTCTTGTACCAATACCAGGCTGTTTTGATTACTGTAGCCTTATAGTAAAATTTGAAATCTGGAAGTATGATACCTCCTGCTTTGTTTCTTTTGCTAAGGATTACATTGGCTATTTATGGTCGTTTGTTTCCATATGAATTTCTCTATTGTAATTTCCAGATCTGAGAAGAATGATGTTGATAACTTAATGAATATTGTGTTGAATCTGTAGATTGTCTTTGGTAGGATGGACATCTTAACAATGTTGATTCTTCCTATCCATGAGCATGGAGTATTTTTCCATTTATTCGTGTCTTCTTGGATTTCTTTGAGCAGTGTTTTGTATTTCTCATTGTTAAGGTCTTTCATATCTCTGGTTAGTAAGATGCTGAGTTATTTCATTTTATTTTATTTTATTTTTTTGGTTATTGTGAATGGGATTGTGCTTTTTATTTGAGTCTCTGCCTGCTTGTTGCTGGTTTATAGGAATACAACTGTCTTTTGCATGTTTATTTTGTACCATAAACTTTGTCAAAGTCCTTTATCAGGGCAAGCAGGTTTTTGACAGATTCTTTTGGATTTTCAAGGTATAGAATCATATCATCAGCAATGAGGATAACTTGACTTTCTCTTTTCCTGTTTGGATATCCCTGACTTCCCTCTCTTGTCTAATTGCCCTAGCTATAAATTCCAACACAATATTGAACAAGAGGGGTGAGAGTGGGCAGATTTGTCTTATTCCAGTTTTCAGGGGAAATGTTTCCAGTTTCTGTCTATTTAGCAATATGTTAGCTGTGGATTTATCATAGATGGCACTTACAATTTTGAGATATGTTCCTTCTATACCTAGGTGTTTAAGGGTTTTTATCAAGAAGTGTTGCTCGATTTCATCAAAAGCTTTTTCTGTATCTAAATGAGATTATCATGTGGTTCTTGGTTTTACATTTGTTGAGGTATTTAATGACATTTATAGTCTTGTGAATGTTGAACCAGCCCTGCATCCTGGGAGTGAAGCCTACTTTGTCATGGTGGATGATTTTTGAAATGTGTTTTTGGATCCAATTTGCTAGAATCTTGTTGAGAATTTTTGCATCTATGTTCATAAGGGATATTAGCCTGTAGTTCTCTTTTTTTGTTGGATCTTTACCCGGTTTGGGTATCAGTGTGATGTTAGCTTCATAAAATGATTTGGGGAGAATTCCATCTTTCTCAATTGCCTGGAATACTTTCAATAGAATTGGTATCAGCTCCTCCTTGTACGTTTTGTAGAATTCTGCTGGAAAGCCATCCAGTCCGGGGCTTTTTTTGATAGGTAGTTTTTGTATGACAAAATCAATTTCCTGGGTTGTTATTGCCTATTTAGTGTCTCAATGTCTTCTTGCTTCAAAGTGGGGAAGTTGTGTAATGTCAGAAAATTCTCCATTTCATTTATATGATCATTTTTTTCCCATATGTGTGTACATAGTAATCTCTGATAATCTTTTGTATTTCTTTGAGGTCAGTTGTGATTTTATCTTTTGTACTTCTGATTGTGTTTATTTGGGCTTTTTCTCTCTTTTTCTTGGTCATTCTGGCCAGGGGTCCATCAGTCTTGCTTTTTCAAACAATCCAATTTGTTGATGTTGCCTGTGATATTTTGTCTTCTATGTCCCATATTTGGGCTTGTATTTTGGTGATTTGGATTCTTCTGCTAAAGTTGGGGTTTTGGTGATCTTCTCTTTCCATCTCCCTTAGATAATTTCTTAGTCTCTCAATTTCTGATCTTTTTGTTTTCTTGATGTGTGCTTGTAGAGATATAAATTCCCCTCTGAGAACTGTTTTCAGGGAGTCCCAGTGGATTTGGTAAGATATTTCTTCATTTTCATTTGTTTCTGGGAATCTTTCAATTTCTGCTTTGATTTCAGTGTTGACCCAGTAGTTGTTCAACATCATGCTATTTAGTGTCCATGTCTTTGTGGACTTTGGGGAAATGTTGTTGGTGTTATTTGTTTTTATTCCTCTGTGGTCTGAGAATGTGCATGGCAAGATTTCAACCTTATGGAATTTGTTTATGCTTGAATTATGGCCAAGGATGTGATCAGTCTTGGGGTATGCTCCTTGTGTTGATGAGTAGAATGTATATTCTGTGGTTGTTGGGTGGAATAATCTTTAGGTATCTATTAAGTCCATTTGGTCAAGCGTCAAGTTTAGGTTCTAAATCTCCTTGTTCATTTTTTGCCTTGATGATCTATCTAGGGCTGTCAGTGAGGTATTCAAGTCCCCTGCTATATTATTGTTAGAGTGAATATCTTTTTTTAGTTTACTTCATAGTTGTTTTATAAATGCTGGTGCTCCTGTGTCGGGTGCATATATGTTTGCAGTGGATATTTCTTGTTGATGGATTGAATGTCGTATTATTATGTAGTGTCCTTTTGCATCTTTTAAAATTTTTGGTAGCTTAAAGTTTGTTTTGTCTGATGTTAAGATTGCAACTCCTGCCTTGTTTTGTGATCTATTTGCCTAGAAACTTGTTTTCCAACCTTTAACTTTGAGTCTGTGTGCATCCCTTGAAGTGAGATAAGTCTCCTGGATGCAGTAAATAATTGGATCATGATTTTTTATGCAGTCCACCATTCTGTGTCTTTTCATTGGTGCATTTAGTCCATTCACCTTCAGGCTGATTATTGAAATATGATTGTTTATCCCTGTCATGAGATTCTTATAAAGTTTTCTTTGTTTACCTGTTTTCTTTTGGCTTTGGGGATAATTTATGTGTGTGTTTTCAAGTTTCTTGTTGTGTTGTATTCTCTGCTGATTCTGTGCTCTGCTGTTCTCTTGGGAAGAGTGAGGTCAATCTTTTTCTTCTTTCTTCTGTGCTTAATACCTTTCTTCTGTGCTTAATATCTTTTAAGTGTTTCCTGTAGAGCTGTTCTGGAAACTGCATAATCTCTTAGGGATTGGATGCCTAGGAAGGATTTTAATTCTCCATCACTGATGAAGCTGAGCTTGGCTGGAAAGGAAATTCTTGGTTTATATGTTTATCTTTGAGGACTTTGAATATAGGGCTCTAGTGCCTTCTTGCTTGTAGTGCTTCTGCTGATAGGTCTGCTGCTATTCTGATTGCTTTTCCCTGGTAAGGATCTGATCTTTCTGTCTTGCTGCCTTTAAGACTTTTGCTTTTGTGCCTGCTTTTTGTAGGTGAATTACTGTGTGTCTAGGGGCTGGTCTTCTCATTTGATGTCTTGTGGGGTTCTCTGTATCTCTTGTGCTTGACTGGTCACATCTCTGGTGAGATGGGGCAAGTTTTCTTGGATTACTTCCTGGAATACTTGCCCCAAGTTGTTTTCCATTTCCCTTTCTTCTTCTGGGTTACCAATCGGGTGTAGGTTTGACCTCTTGATATAATTGCCCATCTCGTGTAGGCTTTGTTCTTTCCTTCTGAGTCTTCTTTCTATGTTTTTTACAGATTGGGTTAATTCCATCTTCTGGTGTTCAAGTTCTGAGATTCTCTCTTCAGCTACATTAATTCTACTTTCGGTGCTTGCCATCTTGTTATTTATTTCCTGGATGAAAATTTTTATTGCCAAAATCTCATTGCAAGTTCTTTCAGTGTTGCATCTTGTCTTGTTTGAGTCCTATTCACTCTTTCCATCCATTCCCTAATCCCTGTCATACTCTGGGGAGTCTTTGGTGACTTCCATTGTTTGGGCACCAAGGTCTGATTTTTCAGGAGTTTTGTCTTTGGTATGCTTGAAATTGCCTGAGATCTTCCTTTGACTTTTCTGTATTTGTGACAGATCTCTTGTTTTTCTCTTTAGATCTTTATGCAGTATGCAGTGTCAGTGGGAGAGGCTTTCCCTCTGATGTTTGCTCAGACCTCTGTTCTTCCTTGATCCATGCTCTGGATTTGTTCTATTTTTAAATGGGATGGTGGATGGGAAGCTTTGCTGTTTCTTGTACTTTTTGAAATTCAAATGAAGTGGGGCATGGGGCACTGAGAATCAGATACTACTTGCAAATTAAAATGATCACTTATTGTGGTATGTGTTCCCTGAGACCCACTCCCCACTACCACTCTGTTTGTTGATGCAAAGCAGAAATCAATGCAAAAACAATTGAACACATACACCTACACTCCAAAACAAACTGGAATAACAACAAAACAAAACAATTAACAAGAAAAAGACTCTCAAGAATGCTAAACACACACATACATGCCTAGCACAAAATGAATAGAGAAGAAAAACAGAAAGACAAAAGGGGAAAAAATAAAGGGATTCAGGTCAAACCCTCACACATCTATTGACATACCCAATAAATTATAAGAAATGAATATAAAAAAGACCTGGAAGAACAAAAGAACAAAAACCAACAACTACAACAAAATTGAAAGATGAACACTCAATCATTTGCATATACACATAAACAGAAAATGACAAATAAAAGAAGAAACAGAAAAAGAAAAGAAAACTAAAATATAAATAAAAAATTTGGGGGGGATGCAGATCAAGCTCTCACATACACATTCATGTACAAAGGAAAAGCTAACAAGCAAACAGTCAAAAACAATTTTAAATTAAAAATAATTGAAAACTTACAAAACAAAAACAAACAAACAAGCCCTGTAATTGTTCCTCTAATCACGTCTCTCCTGCAGAGCCACCTCTTTCACTCCTCCCTCAGGGAATGAAGCAGGGAAGAAGGAGGTACAGTGGAGGTGGATGGGGCTGCAGTCCTCTCCTCCCACTCTCGTATGGTCAGGAAGAACTCTGGTGAGG
Organism: Carlito syrichta; assembly: GCF_000164805.1. NCBI lineage: Eukaryota > Metazoa > Chordata > Mammalia > Primates > Tarsiidae > Carlito > Carlito syrichta. Next base: position 103,273 of record NW_007255601.1, read on the forward strand.
TACAGGAATGTCTCTTCCTCAGGTATGTACTCTCACTGGAGTACATACCTGAGCCAGGTCTATCCTGGAATGGAGCTCTCCTCTTGTGACTGACATCCAGACTCCACCTGGATTTTCCCTCTCAGTCATGGCCCAGCTGTGTGGGTCTGATGCTCAGAGAATTGCTGGGAAGGAGGGGTTTTGGGTCAGTCCCAGACTCGCCACTGATCTCTTTGGAGTTCTTCTTCTCCTTTTCTGGCCACACCCTTTGTCCCACAGCTGGATCAGGGTAGGGAGTGGGGCGCCTGGAACTCAGCACTTGTCAGATCCCTCTGAAGTTTGTGCTCTCAGGATATTCCCTTTGGACCATAATCAAGTCCTGAGTAGTTGATCTGCCAGTCACAGAGATAGGATCTGTTGGTCTGTAGTGAGCAAGTTGTAACACTTTCCTGACCCACCTTCAATATGGTGGTAGGATGCTTCTCTTGTCCTCTTTCTTGGGAACTTGCCTCTGAACTTTGCCTGCAACCCCTTCCAGCACTCTGTAATGTGCTGAAGTGATGAGGCAAAGCCTGGAGCAGTATCTCCCCTGTTTCAATGGTGAGGGAGTGCCTGGGACACTAGTGTCTCCCTAACACTTTTCCAAAGGAAAACTTCTGTCCGTTTAAAAAAAACAATGGTGCTCCACTTCTGTGAACTGGGTAGAGCCAGGGACAAAGTAGAGAATCTGCAGCACCTGCTGTTGCACCATGAGCCTGGCCACCCACTCATGAGAGACTTAAACAGTCTCTCCCAGTGTTTTCTTGCCAGGGATGATTTGTTGATTTTTAAAAAAAGATAAGAAAAGAAAAGGAAAGAAAGAGAAAATGGTGCTCAACTCTCTGTCCTGGGGATTACTAGGGTCCAAGCCCAGTCACTGTGGCATCAGCCGCTGCACCAGGACAGCCCTGGCCACTAGCTCCCTAGTCCTCACTCAGTCAGTCACTCACACAGTCACTCACTCACCAGCATGTACACAAAATTTCCCATACACTCACTCATTTACACAGGGATTCACATAGTCTGACTGGTTCGGCCGCCATCTTCCCTCCAACTAATTTTCCTTATTACAAAATGACAATAAAATAATATCTGCCATATGTAGTTTGAAGTATTAATGTGAGAATTAATTTCATCACTAGATGCTATAGTACTTTAATAATGCTATGTTATAGTGCCTATAATATTAAATATATACAATATTGTTAAATGACATAATACATTTTGTTGCACATAATATATTATTGGCTAATACAGGCCTTGCATGTCTTTTTTCATTAAATAATTTAACTTTGCTTACTTTTATACTTATGTGTTTGATGATATAACTAGCTATACTTATTTTTTCTTTTTTATTTAAAAAAATTAGTGTGTTATATTATACATTAAATTCATACATAATTTTGTTATTCATAGTCAGAGCATGATTTTAGTTTGACACAGTCTTGAATTAAGATAAAATTTTACATCTCCAATAGCAACTTTTAATTTTTAGTAAATAAACAATTTTGAGAATGAGTGAAAGGCTCTGAAATGTAATCATTCCCCTAAACCAGTGTTTTAGAACTAAGTATGTGTGGATCTCATTCCAGATGGTGACCTTTAATTTAAAATTTTCTAGGCTTATGCAGTTTGTGCTCCTGAGAATTGCTGTCTACCAGCTGGTAGCAAGACACCATTACAGAGTTAAAGACAATCTAATCTCATTTAGCACTGTTCCTAGGACTCCTCTACACACTCACTTATTTATCCTGTCAGGCATAAGTATTTCATTAATACTTACTTTGTTTCAAGCATAGTTTTAGTCACTTGGTACACATCACTGAATTATACATAGTCTATGTGGTCAGGTTGCTTGCAATCCACTATGGAGAGTACACACAATGAAAGCATAAAATAAAAAGAATATACTGGATCACTATGAAAATTGCAGAAAGTAGTAAATTATATGAAGAAAATTTCTGAAAAGTTGATAGAAATTGACAGTTGCAGGAAGTTCAGCATGAAATGTATCTTAGCAAATATTAAATAGTCATGATATAATTGCTAAAGTATGTAAAGTATATATGCATATAAATTGCATTAGGTGATGAGTGTGCAATGATAAGAATAGGCTGGAATGAGCAAGTTATATTCATGAGCATATTGCAATTGCAGAAGTCAGAAAGTTGTTTAAATAAATATTGGAAATTCTGTTAATTCTATAAAATGGGATTAACGGCTAGTATTGATAAAATTGTTACGAGCCAAGGGTTTTATGTATATAAAGACAGTAGCATAATAAATTGCATACATTAAGACTTGTTTAGTGACTAAAATCTTGCTCTTTTTCAGTTGGTTTACTATAGTAAAACATCTTGCATAATGCAAATATTGAGTATTTTGCCAAGGGAAAAATGTATGGAACATAAATTAAATTTCCAGCTCTTGTTTCTTAATACCTTAAACATCATAAATAAATTAGAAGTAAAAAAGTTATTTCTGAAACTTCACAAAAAGAGTACTGGTTGAGAGGTAGATGTTTTCTGTTTACTTAGTCTTCCTATGTTTTCCCTGTGGGCTCCAAACTTTTGAGTAGTACATTTAAACAATGACGCATAGCTGTATGAAATTCATGAGAACATAGGTGGATAGTTTTAAATTGGTCCCGATGGACCTAATAATAGAGCATTTGGGGAATGAGCTACAAAAAAAACCAAAAAACCATTACTTGGCTATATGATTCTAAGCAACTTGTTTATGTCTAGTATGCTTACACACACATAAGTATGTGCAAGCATGCTAGACACAAATATAAATAAATATATGTAAGAATTGGTTGTTAAATAATGATTAAATAACGATTAAATAATTTAAAATAATGGCATCTAAGGGATGGTTTTACAGTGTAATTTAATGTCTTCTTACTTATGTCCCGTAATTCAATATATACATAAAAAGGAATCCTGAAAGTGTGTGTGTATGTCTATACATAAAACATGAAGATATATATATATATAAAGATACAGAGTGTGTATATATATATATATATATAAAGATACAGAGTAAAGATAAGTATATGTAACAATATATATTTGTACACAAATGTAATATAAATACACCAAGCACTGCTAATTTAGATGTATGAATATGCATTTGCTGGTTTAGCAGAACATTAGTCAATCTTCTGTTCATTTTAAATGTGTGTAAAGTGTAGCCAAATGAGAATTTCAGTCTTTCTCACTGTTTGGTTGGGTTGGCATAATCTAAAATAAAAGTGAGGAAAGTAAAGATATTTTGGCAAAAGCTAGAAAAGCAAAACCAAATAAGACTATTCTAATAGTGTAGTCATCTACATCCATGTTGAGATTGTGGTCAATATTTTAAAAATTTACAATATGTAGCCATGCTTTTCTAATAGTAATAGCTTTCTATTTTCCTCCCCAAGGTAATGATTTTTCAAAATCAGAATGGAAAGAAACTTAATAAAGAAAAGCTTTCATAATTAGAGTTTCTGCAACAATGGCTTACTTTGCCAGATGTTTTCTGGTTAAGGGTTAAAGTAATCAAATAAACAGATCAGAAGACCGATGCCTCTCTGTGGAAATATTGCATTCCACATAAAAAAATGTCTTGTCTGTTTCTATTATCAAAGCAAGTGCTTATGACTGAAATCTGATTAAAGAAAGAAATACATATCATAGACACTGAATGAGAATTAAATGTTACAATATTTAATATATTATTTAGAAAAGAAATAAATTTGCAATGAATGAGAAATAACCACCTTTCTCAATTTCACTAGTAAGTATGCTTAGCATAACCCAGGAGAAAGGCAGAGTTTATTCGAAATGGACAGCATAAAAACATGTATTATAGTGCCAGAATCAACCAGAGTTCATGACCTTATTATGCAAAACTGTATCCATTTGACTTTTGACATCTCTAATATCTTCAATGAATTAAGGATAAAATTAATTTTTCAAAAATAATACTACTTAAGATTTCAAGTGGAACATTTGTAAATTGACACCATTGTTTTAGGTCTATTTGTTTTCAATGTGTGAATTCATGAAAAGACACTTTTATTTTGAGTCGAATTCTCACTCTGTCTCCCAGGCTGGAGCGGAGAGGTACTCTCAGGGCTACCACAGCCATGACCTGCTGGGCTCAGGTGATCCTTCTGCCTCAGCCTTCCAAGTAGCTGGAACTACAGGTCCACGCCACCATGCCCAGCTAATTTTTTTGGTTTATTGTAGAGACAATGTCTCACAAAGTTGCCAAGGCTGGGCTTGGACCCCTGGGCTCAGGTAATCCTCTCCCGTCTGCCTCCCATAGTTCGGGATTATAGATGTAAGCCACCACACCTGGCCAACAAGGCATAATTTCAATGCTCAAGAACAAATATATAGAAACAAATTTCTTCTTTTTTTAAAAGAAAAAAATCAAAGTTTTACTAAAAATAAAAACAAGAGAGACTTTATATCTACATTTATATTATATACTTGTACTGAATTTAATTTAGCTGCTCAAATACAAATGAAAAATAATAAATAAAAGTCATTAATAACAATTTTAAAAAACAGAGTATGAGAACAATAGAAGAAAATAATATATCAATAATGACACATTTTCCATATACACATTATCATATACATGTCAGTAGTGGTTGCTCCCACTTCCCTTTTTATAGTCACTCTTTGTTGTCTTGATCACTCATTTAGCTGAGAACTTGACTGGGGCCAGGATGTACAAGACACCTTCACTTGTATAGCTGGTGCCTATACCCAAGGATGGCTGGAACAAATGTCGCTTCCTATCTTCCTCACGAGCAGTATAATTTGACTCCTTAAATGTTGGGTTTTAGTTCCAATATAGCAAAAGTGGAAGCTGTCACATGAACTTGGCCTGAAATTGGTGTTTGTCACTGTCAAGTGCTATTGGTTAAAACAAGTCACGGGCAACCCTCTGGGGTCCCCTCCTGCTCTGGGATCTTTTCTGTCTTCTCCATAAATCGTGCTTAAAAAAAAAGTCACAAGATCAGCACATATTTTTTAAAAAATAGTGAAAGAGGAGGCAGACCACAATAAAATTAACAAACCAAATCCTTAGTCATCGCTCACCTCACAAAACAATAGAACCCTGCTTTTATTCAACAAAACAAATTATCAGAACATGCAGTCTGATTCCTAAACACTGCCACTACAAATAGGAAGCCCTTTCAGGCCAGATTCAAAACTAATCTTGGCCAAAAACAAAAAATAAAAACAACACAGAATCAGAAGAAAAAAAAAAAGCCAAAGAATCAAAGAGGCAGCAGAAGTAAAATCTTGTTGGTGCTTGCAGTTTTGTCTGGGAACCAAAAAAGTACATGCCTGGACTGAAAACAACACAGAATCAGAAGGAAAAAAAAAGCCAAAGAATCAAAGAGGCAGCAGAAGTAAAATCTTGTTGGTGCTTGCAGTTTTGTCTGGGAACCAAAAAAGTACATGCCTGGACTCAAACAGACATTAGGTGCACTTTTGGGGATACCCAGTTGAACTGGCTCTAGAAGATGAGTCCACCTGGACATCTTACTCTCGAAGGATACTTTTTTAAAAAATTAAAAACTTTTACACAAATAAATAGAGTGAGCATGTGTCAAAGATTTATTTAATTCATAAATGAGGAAACCAATAAAACGACAAGACTGGTTCTGGTCTTATAGGTCTTTATTATATAAATGAAGGCACTGTATCTTAGAAAAGTTATTTGCTGAAAATCACATAGGCAATAAGTGCTACATATGGGAATAAGATCTAGGACAAAGTCTCATTTCACTATAGTTTCCCAAGTGAGATTATTTCATTTTCAAAAAACTTATTAAATATTCGGCATGACATTTAGCTGAGCTCTTCAGGCTTATGTCTACTAATCTCTGATCCTGTTTCCTTTTTTATTTTACAATTACACATAGTGCATTGGATTATACAACAGAATGCACTTTTTAAAATATGGTCCCCTTACCTGAAATAATTCATACTAATCTGAGCAGTTTAGTAATACTATTACATCTTTCATAGGTATCATCTTTTATTAATATACACTCTATTTATACTACACTTTCTATAAAAAACATTACATTATTTCTTTGTATGGATTTTGGGGTCAGCTTAAAGCATTAGGTCCTTCCACATGTAAGCTAATGTTATATGAACTTTTTGCTTAGAGTTGAGTTTGTATATGCATTTTAATTAATTCAAACATATGTATCAGTCAGATTTCTTGATTCCAAACAAAAAGTAATTGTTGCTGGTTAATTCAAGAAGAAAATAGATTTATTGAAAGAGTACCTATGAGTTCAAAGAATCCATGAGAAGCTAGAATCGGAGCAGGAGCAGCAGCCAAGGTAAGACCACCATGAATACTCTAGTTAGGAGATGACTTGCTGTCATTGTTGCCACCAAATATTCTGGTGCTGTGTACTACTGCTTGGGTATATATCACAATTGCAAATAAATATGTATTTGTTCTTCTATGTTTGCGAAATGTCTTGAAGATTCACAATACTGAATTGGAATGACAAATGCCAAGCCAGATCAGATATCTGCTTCATAAATACCAAAGGGTATATAACCTATTTCAATTAATTTTTATATTGAGAGTCAGAAGTCTCAATAGTTTTTTTTCCTATATAGAAAATGGGAATGAATGCATTTCATATATAAAAGAATAAATGTCCACCTTTCTGGAGGACTAACATCTATTTACTGTGATAGTTAATTTTTTGTGTTAATTTGACCAGCCCTGGGATGCCCAGACTAGACACTTTTGGGTGTGTCTGTGATGGTGTTTCCGGATGAGCTTAACATTTAAATTGGTGGATCTGTAAAGGCTATTGTCCTCCCAAGTAGGAGTGGGTGTTATCCAATTCCTTGAAGGCTTGAATAAAATTATAAGAGAAAGGAGTAATTTACCCCTTTTGATTCCTGACTGCCTGCTTGAACTGGAACACAAAACGTCTTCTTTGGTCCCTGAACTGAGATTTACATCATCAGGTCCCCTGGCTCTGAGACCTTCAACCTCAGATTATTACACCATTGAATTTCCTGGGTCTCCAGCTTGCAGATGACATAAATCAATTTCTCACAATAAATCAATCACTTTCTTTCTCTTTCTCACTCTTTTCGTTGGTCATTACAGGTACTTTTTGCTGGTTAGTAGTATGCTATTGGTCAGAAAGTTCTCTGATAAGACAAGCCAGACCTTAATTGTAAGGGATAAGAGTCATTATATAGTCCATTATTGCCTGCAATACTTTATGGTAAATTTCCAGTAAAACTTACCACTTTATATGGCAATATAGAATGTTGTCTCCTAGGTGCATCTAAACATGTGTTTACCAGGTAAAGACCACTATAATTTGTCATTCAACTCATCTTTTTCAATAATGAAAGAAGATACTATTGATTATCATATTCAAATAACTTTGTATAGAGATTTTCCTGAGCAATCAAGAATGTAGTTGTAACCAATAACTAAGTCATTTTACTAGACTATGATACTACCTCTCTGCATGGTACTGAGTATATTATGAGACCCAAAACTCCTAAGTCATCAGGCCACTACTTTACTTCTGCTTTCTAGAAAATTAGAATTTGTTATTTTTTGTTGGAGAATAGGTGGTATATCAGGAATTCTCTGTGCCCTAGGATGATGGTGCTAGGACAGGTATGAAGTCAGGGCAAGGATCACTCAAGGAATCCAGTCTTACTCTTTTTTCTAAAGTTTCCTTTTCACCAAATGTCCAATTTTGTTCTTTCCAAGTCCCATTCTACTTGTGCCATTATGCTAAAACTTTAGATATCAAGCATAAACCATAGTATATCCTTGTATTAAACCTAGTATATTAAATGGGAAAAAAGGCATATGGAAAATTGACTCTCTCTGCTGTGCTCAGGAGACAGTCCTGAACAGAATGACAGGCTGCTGTACATTTAAAGCTAGTGAGGGCATATCATGCATTGTCATTGATAAGCCAGGCTTAAGTTATTTCTTACTCTTTGGGTTTGTTTTAGGAAACTCTCTATGAGGGCATATTTATGGCCTGAGGTGGGGGCTGCAATGTGTCAGGTTATACATGTATATGGAGTGTGAATGAAGTTGAGTCTGACTTTATTTTGTGCCTTTAGTGTCTGCTTGGACCCATTCCTGTCCTTATATGATGATGAAGACCTGCTAGGAAAGCCCAACCATCTGATTAGATATATCCAATACACCTTATTCAACTGACCCAGCTTAGGTCATATGGTCCTCTGCTGTTCCATTCTCTACTCGGGCCCTCTAGTAAGCCAAACGTAATTTCTCTAACATCAAACTTCTAGAAATACTCTTTTTTACATTTCATCAGTCATTCCAGAAAATAGTATATTTTGCAATCAAAATTACTATTTCTGCATCCTTCAATAATTTACAGTGACAGTAATCTTAAATTTTCCCATGATTGTGATGCTGCTTTTAATTTACTGTTTTAATGCAAATAGGGAGTAATAAATGCCTTATTGTGACTTTATTATTCATAAATGAATTCACTAAATATCTACTGAGTGCCACTAGATTGACAGGCATACTTGGAACTAAGTAAATAACGTAGACAAAAATAACCAATGCCCCTCTTGTCACAGAACTTTTATTCTAGAGAGAGTTACAGAGAGTAAATGCACAAATAAAGGAAATTTTCAAATACTTTTCAGTAAAAGAATAAAAAGTAATAAAAAAGTATAAGGCAGAGAGTAGACATCAGGAAAGACCTCTTCAAGGATATGGCCTTTATTCCCATAGCTTGTAAATTTGCATCTCTGCTGAAGACTCAGAAGACTCTCCATGTGGGAGAATTCATTTGGTTGTGTCAGGTCTTTCTGCATTGTCTTGAAGTTTCCATGGTGGCAGGCAAGCCTCAAAAAAAGGCATCAGATTGCAGGAACCCCAGGAAGCAAAAAAGGACTTAAAATTGATCTCTTTTATACCTCAGCATTCTTCATTTGTAACTTTGGATAATAATTGGGAATTAAAATGAACAGTAGCATAATTAAGCTCTTAGCACAGTGTAGGGCAAATAACAACACTAAATAAATATGGTGGTAAATAATAATATAATAAAATAATTGATGATGTTGAAAAGTTGCTATGTGTAGTTACCAAAGTTAATTTTTAATTATTTTATTTATGTTCTATTTTGCTCAGTTTGAATGATTATTTTCCCTTCTAGAGAGAACCCTGTATTTTTTTTTTAGCCTTTTTTAATTTTAAAATTCTGGGGTACAATTCAGGGTTAGGTATGTAAATATTCATTGTGCAGTTACCCTTGTTGGTGAGATGTGTCCCCATTTTCCCAGGCAGCTTTCCACTACTGCCAATCCCACCTCCCTGTCCCCCGCCCCAAGAACCCTGTATCTTGTCTAGCATATAGTATAAACACAATAAAAAATAAAATCCATGTTTAGTATGTAAAAGACATGGATAAAAATGATACTCCATAAGATAGAAAAAATATGAGTGGTCTCCAATTTCTCATTTTATCCTTGTCAGCATTGTACCATTGACCCCAGATGAACAAATCTGTCCTTTCTCACACTTTTTTCTTCTAACCACTTCCTGTCAAAGGTTTTTCTGTTGTCACCTCTTGTTTTACCTTTGTTCTTCTTAATGTCATTATTACACATTGCTTAATGTTTAAAACTTTACACTTTGCTTTGTGTCTCTACTCCTATTTTGGCCTTTTCAGTTTTATATTTGAGCTCTCCAAAGAGTTCTGTTTAGTCATGCCATTTCTTTTAGATGATGCACTCTTTGACTCTCACAGGTTATTCTGTGATAATTCTATCAAAATTGTGTTTATGTGCAGTTTTCCATCTCCTGTGGGCCATCATCCATTCTAAGGTCTCTGTCAATGAGGTATGTTTATTTTGTATAGATTTAAACTAAACTTCTGAAATTCAAAGCATATTTGCCTGACAAAGTCCAGTAATTTCTTTATCTGCAAGTAAGTCATCATTCTAGTACATACATTGGGGGGACTATTCTTTAAACCCACCCTTCTAGCAAACTCCCAATGGCCCACATATCTTCTAAAGTAATTATTATTTTAGTGGAAGAGAGATGCAAACACTCCTGTGAATCTAAGTTTGTAAAATTTCCTACATTGAACTTCACATTCACTATTCCATTCCAGAATCATGCTGGTAGAGTTTGAAAGTACATTTATTGCTAATCAATAATTTTTGTATAACAAACATTTTAGATATTTACAAATAATTATAGTTTATACTTACTGAATCATCCCAAATGCTAAGCCCCACAGAGTTTAGCATTTGTGTTTTCTGCTCAAGAGGCCACAGAAAAATTAATTATATTTTAAAAATACAGGAGTAGAAATGTTCAAAGGATGCACAGCTCAAATACTGCCTATTTTAAGTATGTACTGTGTGCTAAAACTGCTGGTTTCCTTGTTGCATAAAATGTTCAAGAAACTCTGTTTACAACTTGCTTTCCTTAGCTCATGCTGTAGAGTATAAAAAAATATATTTTATTGAAAAGAGGAATTTGGAATTTTGGTAAGGTTCGTAGCATCTGTTCTGTTAAAAAAGCTTCCCCACTGATGTTCAATGTGGTGAAATATTTTGAACCCCTTGGAGACTCATTGGTGTTCCTGGAGTCTGAGGCAACAGCAGTAACCATAAATGTCTTCGTTCATTTGTAAAGTGCTCCAGTCAGAAAATTAAGCTGCAAGATGAAGATCTTGCTTCAGTGATCCATACTCTTGACATATTCAGCCTTTCAACCTAGTATATTTCAAACCTCTTTATTTGAATCTCTCCAGGGAAGCCAGTCAAAGAATAAAAATGGCCCATAAAATAGCAGACTGCCTTTTGAATTGAACAAACAGCATTCTGCAGTGATTTTCTTTACCCTTTGCTCATTGCCAGGACACTTCCAAATATAGGAAAGGCCTTTCTTCTCTTTTCAAAGCGTCACACAAGATGAACCCCAGCTTCTTCAAACAGCATCAAACTTCACACTATTATATTAGAATCCAAAATAGCATTGAACCAAAATGACACAAAATTCCTAGAATACCAGGTACTGGAACTTTCTATTGAAAAGCATGAGGAAAAAAAGGGAGCAAAGAATTCCTCACACACTAAAACAAGTTTCACAAAAAAATTGTGAGCTAGTGGTGTACTAAATATAAATTACTTATTTTAGAAATAATATTAAACTTTAGCTATAGTAAATATGTTTGTCTTATATGTGACATATCAGAGTGTAAAACATCATCCAGTTTGAAAACCGTGTTATCAATTTCATGCAAAAAACTGTGAAATATATTGTATATACTTTTATACAGCAGGTGTGTCACATCTGTACATATATGGATATCTATTCCCTATAATATTGAGAAAAAACTGAATGCTTTTCTTTTATCTCAGATCAATATTGTGGTACCTCTGAATTTATTCTGTATACCAAAACAATGCTAGACACAGTGAGGCAGTATTAATACAAAGGATTGACTTGTCATGCTGATTCATGAAAGTTATACATGTTACCCAACACCAAACTTTACTAATGATTTCAAAGATACAAGACAGAATCAAGTACAACTGTAGTAATATTTTCTGAAACAGTCCTAGTTTCTCAAACACAGTTTCCAAAATATATCCTTTCTTCTATATTATAACTTGTTTTCAAATTCAGATAGATAAGTTCTAAACAGTATATGCAGAAATGTTGTTTACAAAGAAAGTCATTTTTTTATGACTCCCTTGTTTATAATTCATAAGTTGCACATATCAAAGACTGTATTTTACTTCTAATTTTCCAACCAGTCATGCATTATAAATCAATACATATAGGCTTATTTATAATAACGGAGCTAGACAGACAAAGTATATCTTACTAAAGAAGCATTTTTAGACAAGAATCTCCATATTCCCTACTAGAAATTCATACTAGACTAACTAGTCTTGTATACAAGGTCTGGTCAAGATGATACAGATGTATTCTATTCAGAAAAGGACTGAATAACAAATTGAATTTAACCATTTTATTTCTGGGGGGAAATATGTACATGAGATAGTATACAGATAAATACATGTTTTAAAAGTTACAAATTATGTAAGTAAGGTGGCATTAGATCATAAAAGATGCTGAAAATTTCACTGAATTTTTTTTTTAGTGGAGAGTTTTATATTTCAACCAAAGTTTAATTGTAGGAGAGAGGATAAACCCAGGCACATTATTTGACAGAATTTATCTCTTGACAAAGATATGATACTTACTATTATTGCTTACATATTCCAAGAAACATTTCTGTGGGGCAGAGCAATAGGAAATCGGCCTAGGGTAATGAAAAAAAATCTCTATTTATGGGCACAGAATGACACGTAAAAATTTGTAGCTAAGTTAGGAAGTTACCTCCTAAAATCCTGACATGATGCAGAATTTATTTTTTATGTAATTTAACATAGAAAATAATATGTATATTTTTCAGCAGAAATTTACCATAGCAGCTGTGGTATTTTATCATGTTAATAAGCCTTTTTATTTTTATTTTTTTGTAGTAGGGATTGTAAGAGATGGCTTTGAAGACAGAAAATGATACAAAATGCCACAAGTGTTAGGTAAGAGGAGTTTGCTTTAGGGACTAAGTCCAGAGATATTGAGGAAGAAAAACAACAGATTTTAATTGTGTCTTAACATGGAGTAGAAGGAAAGCTGGAGACAATGATGACTTCAAGGTTTTAGACTTTCAGTGTCATTAGCAAAAGCAGAACCTCTGAATGACCAGGATTTACTTATTAAAGTGTTGACCAGTGGAGGAATATGTATGAAAATAAAGTACCAAAGAAACCAGGAGAGACAGTCTCAGAGCTGTTTGTGGGGCTATTGAGCCACATTCATGCTATGAGAGAGGAAAATATGCCATGTTCTGGAATGAGAGGAAGATTTAGTGGTGGATTGAACAGTATGATCAATAAATAAAGTAGCTCAGAGGATGGAGCAAAAAATGAGGTGTATAAAGTAGTGTAATTCAGGAAATTAAGTTTGATAGAAAGACCAAATTGAGGACAACCTTTTAGCAATAGAACCCTGAATGGGCCAGTGAAGTAGAGATGACTCCAGACAATATCATCATGGACAAAATATTGAGAATTCCAGATTTGCCAGCTAATGATAAAGAAGTTACAGATGAAGTCTTATTAGAAGATACATGTCTTGAAGCAACAAGGATGACACTAGAAGTGTGAAGGACAAAGCCTGTATCTGAGAGACCCACACTGACAACTACTAGAGAAAAAAAAAGAGCCAGGAAAACATAAAACAAAAGGTATCACAGAGTCCTATTATCAATATAATGTAAATACATATTTTGTAATCATTTATGATAGAACTGCATCTCATAAAAATATTGCTACTAATTCCCTGAGGACCTAAATCCTGGGGCAAGGCAGAGGAGATCCATGGTAAGCCATCACTACTGTCTTATTTTTATATCAAAGTTACTAAGTGTGGATATATGACATGAAAGTAGGTAAGACAAGAACTATTGCTTTCGAATTTAGGCAGTTATTCAATGATCTGTGAGAAGTCAGAGAGAAAACTAAAAATACACAGCTTATTTTTCTTTTGATGTTTTAAGAGGTTTTATTTCCAAGGGCCCCATTTCAATTTTTTAAAAAACAATTTATAAGCAGATTCTGTTGTAATAATTAGCAAAGTTACCTAATTTTCCATTATATCTATATAACCTCAAATAATACATGAATAATAAAGTGACTGGTCTCATCAGCTGAATAGGTTTAAAAAAAAACCAGAATTATGAATGTGTGTTTTCAGATTTTTATTCTTCTATTTATTTTCGGCATCTTAATTGTGCTATAACTGACATAAAATAAATCATAAACCAAACATTTTAAACTCTACAATTTGCTAAGTTTTACATATGTTTACATCCATAGAGCCATCACCATTATCAGGATCATGGGCATATCCACCATCCCAGAAGTTTCCTCCTTCCCTTGTGTAATCCTTCCTTCAAGCAACCCTATCCCAAGGTAACCAATAATCAACTTTCTGACACAATATGTTAATTTGTATTTTTAGAATGGTGTATAAATGGAATTATTTGGGGTTGGTGGGTCTGGTCATACTTTATAAAAATATTGGCTCTTCTGACCTATGAGCATGATATATATATCTTCATTTATTTAGATCTTTAAACATATCACTCAGCAGTGTTTTGTGGTTTTCAGTGCCCTGTCTTTTATAAATTTTATAATATTTATCCTTAAGTATTTCAATATATTGATACTATTGAAAATACTATTTTTTATTTCAATTTTCAATTGCTCTATTATATAAAAATAAAGTTGAGGCCAGGTACAGTGACACACTTGTAATCCCAGTGCTTCGGGAACCTGAGAGGGGAGGATTGCTTGAGACCAGGAAAGGAATTCAAGACTAGTCTGTGCAATGTTGTAAGATCCCATCTCTGTAAAAACAAACAAAAAACAAACAAATAAAAATTAGCCAGGCATGATGGCATTAGCCTACAGGCTTATCTACTGAAGTGACTGAGGCAGGAGAATCACTTGAGCCCAGGAGTTTGAGGTTACAGTGATCTGTGATTTCATCACTCTACTGCAGCCTGGATGACTGAGTGAGACTGTCTCTTTCTCTATAGTTATATATATATGAATATATATAAAACAAAAATGACAATTGATTTCTCACTTATATCCTGCAATGTTACTGAATTCAGTGGTTCTAGTGTTTTATAGCCTCCTGCAAAATTTCTGCACACTCAATCATCTAGTTCATAAAGCTTCTCCTTCCAATCTGTATGCCTTTTGAATATTTTTTACCTTATTGCACTGACTAGGATCTCCAATATAATGCAAAATAGAAGTGGTGAGTATCCTGGAGATCCCTGACTTGCTCTTTATTTTGGGAGTAAATATTCAGACTTTCAACTTTATATATGGAGTTACCTGTAGATTTTTTTGTAGATTCGTTTTATCAGTTTAGCAAATTACCTTATATTCCTAATTTGCTGACATTTTTATCAGGAATCAGTGCCAGGTCATGATATATTATCTATTTTATATACATTAGGTTCTAATTGCTAAAATTCTGTTTGGAATCTTTACAACTATCTTCATGAGAGATATTGGTATGCAGTTTTCTTTACTTAAAATATCCTTCGAGCTGGGTTCGGTGGCTCAGCCTGTAATCCCGCGCCTTTGGGAGGCTGAGGTGAATGGATTGCCTGAGTCCGCAGGTTCGAGACCCTCCTGGGCAGCGAGACCTCATCTCTACAATAAATCAAAAAATCAGCCAGGCGTGTAGCGCATACCTGTAATTCTGGCTACTTGGAAGGCTGAGGCGGAAGGATCGCCGGAGCCGGGAGCGGCCACTGCACTCCAGTTTGGGCAACCGAGTAAGACTCCAACTCACAAAAAAAAAAAAAAAAAAATCCTTCAGTGGTGTTAATATTGGTATTGTGCTGGCTTCATAAAATATGTTGGGAAAGGTTCCTACTTTTATTTAGAATTGTATTATTTCTTCCTTAAATATTTTATAAAATTCACTAGTGAAGTCATCTTAACCAAGATTTTTCTTTGTTGGGAGATTTTTAACTGTAAATGTGATTGCTCTAATTTAGACTATTAATTTCTTTTCTGGTTTTGTGTCTTTCAAAAGATTAATTCTTTTCATCTAAGCTATTAAATGCCTAAAATTATTTGTATTTTCTTATTATCTTTTTAATATCTTTAGAATCAATAGTTGTGTTACTTCTATTATTCCTGATATTAATAAACATGTCTATTTTCCCTGATCAGTCTGACTTGAAGTTTATTAATTTTGTTGATCATCTAAAAGAATTAGTTTGTGGTTTTATATATTTTCTCTGTTATTCATTTTATTTCTATTTCACTGATATTGTCTCTGATCCTTATTATTTATTTTCTTCCTTTTACTCAATTTTACTTTAAAAAAATTCACCTAGTTTCTAGTTAAGTTATTAATTTGAGAACTTTCTTACTTTATAGGACATTAGCAATATATTTCTCTCAAAAACTCCTTTAGTGGTAATCTACAAATTCGGACAGGTTATGATTTTGTTTTCATTTCTTCAAAATGCATTCTATTTTTTCTTTTGATTTATTCTATGACCCAGAGTATATTATTTAGCTTTCAAACATTTGAAGATTTTCAAGATTGATTTCTGCTAATAATTTCTAACTTACTTCACCAGTGATCAGAGAACATAATTTGTATGATTTTAATTCTTTTAAAGTTATGAGACTTGTTTTATGATCCAGAATATGATGGATCTTGATAAATGTTCAGTGAATGTTAGTATCTTGCTCTTGTTGAGTGGAATGTTCCACAAACATTAGTTAACATCAGGCTTATTGACAGTGTGACTGAAATCTTCCATATACTTACAGACTTTCTGTCTACTTCACTTATCAAATATTTTTTTTCTTTCTTATCAAATATTGATAAAGGGGTATTGATTTCTGATTACAGTGTATATTTATCTATTTCTATTTACAGTATAACAGATTTTGTTTAATGTATTCTAAGCTTCTGTTACTAGATGAATTGCACACTTATGAACACTATATGTTGTTGATGAGATTATGATCCAGAACATGGTAGATCGTGCTAAATGTTCAGGGAATGCTTATAAAGAAAGTGTATTCTGCTATTTGGGGGTAGAATTGTATCATTTTATTAATATGAGATGACTTACTTTATCCCTAATGCCTTTACTCTAAAATCAAATTTGCTTATATTAATTATATTAATATAGAACTCTTTTCATTAGTATTAGCATTTTTCCCTTTTCCAATCAATTTACTCTTAGCTTGTTTATTTTTATTTGAAATACACTTCTTATGCACAGCATATATTAGATATTACTTTATATATAATATATCTCTGACTTTTAATTGGAGATACAGCATTCACATTTCATGTGATTATTAAAGTTTTTTATGGTTTTGTTTTAATTTATCATCCAACTTTTGTTA
Source organism: Carlito syrichta (assembly GCF_000164805.1). Classification (NCBI taxonomy): domain Eukaryota; kingdom Metazoa; phylum Chordata; class Mammalia; order Primates; family Tarsiidae; genus Carlito; species Carlito syrichta. Next base: position 120,354 of record NW_007255601.1, read on the forward strand.
TATAATTGACTCAAGAGAACTTTTTTGTTGTTTTTTATTTTTCTCTCTTCTTCTGCCTTTCCTTAGATTAATTGAATTTTTAATGATTATTTTAAAATTTCTTTGTTTGCTATAACTCTTTTATTATTTAAATGGTTGTTTATAGATTTATACTATATGTCTGTAATTTATGAGTACATAACTACATATGCTACTCTTGCCATATATTATAAGAGCACTAAAACTGCATATTTCCATTTCTCTCCCCCAATGTCTTTGCTATTATTGTCATATGTTTTATTTTTACATAAGTTATAAGCCCCAGACTACATTGCTACTATTTCTGTTTAGACAGTTGAAAAATCTTTTTAAAAAATCAAATAATAAAAAATATGATGTATTTCTAGTTTGCTGCATTTTCAACAGAAATCAGTACTAAATTTGGATAAACGTTTTTGGTTCCCTTACATTTTTTTCTACTTCTGAGTTGTTTTAATTGCTTGATTTTCTCCTCATTATATGTTGCATATTTTGCATTTTTTCATGTCTGGTATATTCTAATGGATGCTAGTCATTCTGTATTTTACCTTGTCAGAGGTTGGATGTATTTGTTTTCCAGTAATTATTCTTGAGTTTTGTTTTGAAATGCAGTTAAGTTACTAAGACTAGTTTGTTCCTTTCTAGTATGACTTCTCAGATATTTTAAGTGTATTAGAAGCAGTGCTCAATCTAGGGCTAATTATTGCCCTCTACAGAAATAAGACACTTCTGTGTAGTCCATCAAAGTAAAGTATTAGGTTTTTATTCCTATTTTAGCACTAGGAACTGCTCTTTGGGTGTTTCTCCAACCCCTAGCACTGGTTAGTTTTCTCAAATTCGCATGCCAATTGCCTCAGCAAAATAGTCAATGGGAAGTCTGCAAATTTCTAAGGTCTACATTTCCCTTTTCTCTATTTATTTCTTCTGAACTGTAGTTGCTTTGTTCTACCTGGAATCTCATATTCCTCAACTTACTGATTCTGCCTGGAAACTGTGTATCTTAACTGTGGCCTAGAAACTCTCTCATGGCAGTAAACTGAATTAGTACATTAGTTCTGCTTAAAAAATAATTTTAAAAAAAGATAGCGTGTTATTCCCAAGAAGGTTACTCAACGATATTGAAAACATACATAGATGCAAATTATAAGAGAATGTGACAAATTCTATGACTAATGCATATCTAGGATGCAATAGGAGAAAAGAGTATCTAATTTATATTTCTAGATTATGAAATAATTTCTGAAGGAGTATTGAGCAGAGCCTTTAAAGAAAAACATTAGAGCAGAAAGAGAAGTTTTATAAAGAGTTACTCATAACCATAGAGGTTAAAAAATAGGTGATATTATAACATTTGATATGACTAGAATATACATGCATTTGAGAAGATGGCATGAGATGAAGTCATAGATTTAGCAATAATCAGATAAGAGATTATGTGCTAAATTGTGGTTCTACATTTCATGCTTAAACCTACAAGGAACAACTTTAAGGAGGAGAATAATATAATGAAATTTGCACTTCATAAAATTATGCTGGGATTGAAAAAAGATTGAGATCCTAGATGTGATAATTGAGCCATAGACTTTTGTAGCAATACTGTAATAAAACACAAACCTACAGGTGAGTCCTTGAAATATTAAAAAGGAAATTGAGATATATTAAGTGTTGAAATATACAGGATTTGGTGACCACCTGAATTTAGAGAGTAGATCAGAGGTAAAAAAAAATTGGCTTAGGAGGCTGAATTGATGAGGGTATCATTCACAGAAATGGATACTAAGAAAAGGAGTAGGTGGTGTGGAGAGAAAAAAAGTAATTCTGACCTGGCTGGAAGATTTGGAGATACCTCAGTAGAACACCTGAGCCCATCCTACATGCTGATAAAGTCTTTCTTTCCTGCAAAAATACAGTGGCTTTCCAAGTGTTTGTATAGGAATATCCCCCCCATTGTTCAGAGAAAAGTATGAGGAAGAACTACATTCAGCTTCCTATTTTTGCAACAACTTCTGTATCAACATTTGTCCTGGGTCTCCAGGTCATGAGGCGTAGACTTGAGAATCAGAATCAACATCCTGAGATGACAAAGACAAAGATGACAAAGTGTACTTGAGCTACTTCACCAACATTGAAACTTCTCTGAGCGTCTTTTCTGTGAGATAATGATTATCTAACTTACTTGTCACCTTTAATATGGTATTCTGTTTCTTTGAAGTTAAAAGCATTATAATATGGAGACAAATGCAGGAAACCTGGAAAAATAAAATACAACAGAATGCAATTTTGAAAGGTATCAACACCTTAATGATAAACCCATTATTCCATATATGTGTAATGACATCAATGGTTGTTCTGTAGGTCAGTGACTGGCTTCATGAGTGCAGAAACAGGGCACAAATACCAATTTTTCTGGTGTAGGTTCTAGTAAGTATAGAATGATTTTGGAAGAAAGAATAGAGAACAGAAACCTTTTTTTTTTTTTCCATAAAAGTAGTATCCTGATTGTCAATAGTTGTGTGATTTCCAAATTATGGTGGATTTTAATTTTGGCAGTTTCCTGATAGTAACAATGTAAGTGTAGTTCTAGAGCCTACAAATTTATGATCTTAAAAGAAACTTTCTTGGCATACTGGTTCTTTGGTATCATTTGGGTAATTGTTTCTGCAACTCAACCTAGAATCCCCTTCTTCAGACTCTTCACTGATTTCCTGAGCCTTAATGTTTTACAGTGATCCATATCCATATATCCAAATTTGAATATAAAGATATTCTATTCTAATATATTTAAACAATCTTTTTCTTAAGTTAGATAGAATGAAATTTTCTTTTCTGCAGATTAACTCTAACAAATACCAAAACCAGATTAACTTACCAGTAATTACATATATTTTTGCATTAATTCTATGTCTTCTCTGATTATGTTTTCCTCTTGTATCTAACAAAGTGCTAAATACATAACAATTCTAAGTATGTAAATATGCTATGTAAATATATTAATATCGGTAAATCTACATATAATTTAGTATCATATTCATGTAAATAGCCTTTCATTTCAAAATATTCCCTTCTACTTGAGTATAAACATAACAACCAAAAATCATGCTAAATATTCAATGTGAAACTTTTAGAAGAAAATATGCAAGGTGAACTCCTGACATTTGAAGTATCAAATGTATACAAACATTCCTTTGAAGAAAATAAAACCCATACAATATATGGATTGCTTAGTGATGACTTTACATAATGTCAAAATAACCTTCTGGCTGTAAAGAAATTGGTGGATATAAGCACAAATGACCTCAGTGACATCACTGTATCTTTATCTACTGTTTCTGAAATATATTTTTCTACCAACTTGCAAAGAGTTTCTAGCCCTAAACCTTCCTATTAACCATCTTAGGCTTAAATTTAAAAGTTATTCCTCAACTTACTTAGACAAATATTAGAAAGAAAGAAAGAATCTAAAAAAACTAAATTTGAAATGTTAGCCACAAGTAGTCATAGCTTGACTGTTAATGTACTTCTGCTTAACAGTTATCAGTCTACTAGCCATTGTGAAACGGATTGACCTTATACTTACACAGAGTATATGACTTTCATCCTAGTTTTACCTGAAGAATTAGGTATGATGTTGAAACACCTTATTTTTGCACTCTGATTACATAGGTTCAAATCTCAAATCTATTTCTTAGTAACTATGTGACCTGAAGTAAGTTAATTAACTGCTCTGAAGATAAATTTTTTTACCTATAAATTATCTATTAATTATTCTGCATCTACTCATATTTTTACCTTTTAGAAAACCATAATAATATGGTGCAGTCATATATATTTTGGATGGGACAAAGGAGGGCAAGACCATAGGATAACTGTGGAGCTATAAGAAAGAGAAATTTTCAGAAAAAGTAGAAATAATAGGCTACTAAAAAACCCCACCTAAATCAATCTTTTAAACAATTATAATGATGTTAACAGAATTTTTGAATGTCTAAGAAACGTAAACTAAAAAATATATCAAGAAAATATTATTTCAAGTACTCACAAAACAGTTTTTAATGCATAACTAGCAGCGACGTCTTGATATTTCATGCATAAATGTTAAGAATAATTAACCTGATAATCAAATTTACAAGATGTTCTTTTTATCTAATAATATGTACGGTATATTTATACAAAAAGGTTATAAAAATTTCAATTAGTCTTTTAGTTGTCTTTTTTGAATTCCTTCAGCAAGACTTAATTAGTTTTCAATAAATTGCCAAAGACCACTTGTTAAATTATAGGAGGTATTTCAGAGACAATGAATATATTAATTTCTTATGACTTGGGTTATTAATATATTTTTTCCAGCAAGGCTCTTAGACAATTAATTTAAAATGCTTAACAAAGCCGGGCTCGGTGGCTCAGCCTGTAATCCCGCGCCTTTAGGAGGCTGAGGTGAGTGCATTGCCTGAGCCCGCAGGTTCGAGACCTGCCTGGGCAGCGAGACCTCATCTTTACAATAAATCAAAAAATCAGCTGGGCGTGGTAGCGCATGCCTGTAATTCCGGCTACTTGGAAGGCTGAGGAGGAAGGATTGCCGGAGCCCAGCAGTCGAGGCTGCGGTGGCCGGGAGTGGCCACTGACTCAGTCTGGGCGATAGAGTGAGATTCCAACTAAAAAAACAAAAAAACAAAAAATGTTTAACAAGGCAGCACATTGCAAAGTACTTAATATAATCACCAAAGTAATACACATTAACAAAAATTGCACAAAAGAAAAAAGAAAACATACCTTGATGTGGCAATTTTACTAAACATCTTTGTTGCATCTAATAAATGTGTATTTTAAAAAGGATTTCAGTTTCTATTATTATTTGATACTATCAGTCACAGTATAGGTTTTTATCATAAATAGCGAACTTGTATTACAGTAAATGTGTTATGTTCTGATAATATAGTCAGTAACTAATGTCACCACATGAACAGAATGTGCTTGAGATATGACTTAATTACTTTTCACCTCCATTTACAATTCTTAAAAATATATTAATTTTCAAATATTCTCTATATCTTATTAATTTATTTTTGAAACAAAATATTTATAATATCTCTCACTTCTGTGGGTCTATGTCATTAATCTCTTTGAATGTTGGAAATGTGTTCTGGACAAAGAAATTACTGTGAATAAATTATTGTAGAAATTTGTATTGTTTAGGCTGACTTAAAACATATGTTGTGTAGATAAAGATACAGTGATATAACATTTTGTTTGTTAAAAAGACTGGTTCAAGGTAAAATAAAACACAGTTATTATTAAACAGATGTTTTCTTATCCATTCTACTTATCTTTTAAATATAATTTGTTGTTTTGAATTGCACAGTCAACATAACGAGTATTAGAAAAATAATAAAGCTTGCATGTGTTCAAATATATAGTTGTAATTGCTTTATTAAAAATTAAGTCAAGAGTATTATCTACCATTAAAAATAATTTAATAAGTTTCTAAATTTCTGTTGCTATCAGCTTAAGCAGGTATATTACAGAAAAAATTTTAATTTCTCCTGTTGAGACTTACTTTGAAGTAATAAAATATGTATTAAAATGGATTTTAAAGTTGTAAATTTCTTTAGGAATCACAAGGGTCTTCATACTTGTAAGAGGTGACTATAAAATAATTTTTAAAATTTTGCTATATATGTTCCTTCAGTTGGCAAAATCTCTAGGTAAAATAAAACAAAATCTACACATTACTTGTAGGAAAAATGTCTAAAGCATAAATGGAGTCAAACATATGTAAGATGCAAATTGTATAGTTCCAGGACATAGCTACAAATAGCAAATCTTTATCATTCTTGGAGAAACATAATAAAAAGTAATTGACAATATAGAAAGTAAATAAGAATTTTAAACATTTTATTTGTGTATTTTGACAACTGTACAAAGATAGTAATCTTTGCCTAATGTTTGCTATTCATATCTGCTATTAAAATAGGCTAGAAAGAAAATTTCACAAATCTGGACGACATGTTTCTTTTCGGAGATAGCTATATGTTGATGTCATAAAGATTAACCTGAAAACATATTATGTATGACATTGAATATAAGAAAATTTTTCTTTAACAAAACTACAAAGATATTTTCTTTGTCTCATAATTTCAACATTTCAGAGGAAGATTAAAAAATTGCTTGAGACCTATAGCATTCATTTAGTTAATCCATTCATCAGTTACAGAGGTGGTTATTGGTGATAAAAGGATGAAAAGCATAATTCTTTTCCTGAGGTTATAAGAAAGGAATGAATAAAAATTGGAATTTAAAGAGGGTTTGATATACTCCCAGAACAAAGAGATCTCAAATAAATATCACCAAACCACACAGTGCTAAAATGTCATTTGGAAGCTAAACAGAAATATTTTAAGAAAGCTATTATGATTCTCACTTTATAGAGGAAACTGCTCACACAGGCTACATGTACAGAATTTCCTAAGGTCATAGGTAATGCTAGACTTTAATCCCACCTATAACAACAACAACAAAAAACCCTTTTTATGCTTTATTATTGTTATTATCTTTGTCATATGTCTACCTCTATACATATTTTAAGTTGGGCCTATAGAGTTTCTTTGTACTCTATAACCTAACTTCATATTAAACAGACTTTAGCCTAATCTAAAAGCTACTTTTGTAATATGTAGCCAAGTCTTGGTCAGTCATAGCAGCAGAACCTCCAGTCAATCAGAGAATGAAAGCTGCCAAAATATGACCGTGTAAAGTAAATGCTGACTGCCATCAGTTTGTTTCTACACATCACTTCTGCTTCTGGCTATAATTATGACTGCCACGTGTGGTGTAGTGGAGCATTTTGAACAAGTTTTGATCCAAACTGCTGCCCATTTCTAGAGCTGCAGCAAAAGGCAATTAACATCTGCAAAACTAGATTTGTTGCAATTTTGTCAGTCAACAATATGATGTGGTTTATACATTTGTATCCCATATTCATCTTACTTGATGTATTTTGTTTTGCCCCATTTGTTCCTCTGAAATAGATCAGGAAGTAAGTTTAAAAATATTTTTATTTATAATTTTAAAAATCTTAGTATTTTCTTATTAATAATAGTTTTTAAACTATTCTTCTCTTACACAAAATCATCAAGTAATATAAGAGGTAAGGGGTAACATTATAGCATGTGACCTTAAAATACAATTCTACAAAAATACTAAACACAACTCCAGACTGTTTCATTAAGCCTTTTCTTGAGTACTATTCACATTATCTAACCTCTCCAATCTCCAACACCAACAACAACAATAACAAAACCTGGATCTTACTTATTCAATGAGCCTATAAAAGTGCTCAACTGTGAAGCACTTAAATTGAGTAGCCTAATAGGCTACTCTTGACTCATTCTAGAGTATATTATAATGCACTTGCTCAGAAAAATCACTGACTTTTCTGTTACTAAATTGCACAAGGAAATAGGACAAGTGGTTGAAAGCTAAGAAAACAAATGAAAAAACAAAGCAAAACTTCTGCTTCTGGTAATATGAAGTAAATGTACTTTTCCCTTTTCTCCCTCTGAGTACATTTAGAGACTGTCCACATTGTATATAAAACAAACATAAGAAAACTCTGAAGGTGGAGAGAAGAAAGCAGCTTTGCTAGGTACCTTAGAATCCAAAGAATAATACAGTTATACATTTCTAGACTGTTTTTTTTTTTTTTTTTGGCCCCACAAATCCCAGATTGATGATGGAAAGTCTGGGGAAAACAGACACAATTTTTTAAAAAGCTCCAACAAAGGCTTTCTCTAGCCAAACGACCAAAAAGAAAGGGGTAGCCTAGCAAGACAGAAGACTTTTAGAAAATATTCACTCTACTGCAGCCAATACCACAACAAAAATTGTGAACATACCTGCACACCTGTGTCAGTTAAAGCTAAATGAAAAGTCTAGAACTTCAGTCTTGCCTAGTTGTAACAAAGTGATGTCAATTTTGTTGGGGTGGTGTTAGAGAAGGACAAGTAAGAAGTCAGGCCTTCTAACTTCTCCAGATGGTGGTGAGGACTGAGCTGTGGTGAGAATGAAGACCTCATGGGAACTTCTACTTTCACCCTTATTCTTTAGTAGTAGAGTACCCTTTCCTTTTTTTCTTCTTGCTAGGTTGGTGCTAAAAGAGGCCTAATAAAGATGAAGTCTTTTACTGTTAGCCAGTAGAAGCAAGGCCATAATCAAATAGAAATTTTTGAATTTAAAATAAAGCTCAGAAGATGGACTCTGCAACTAAAAGGAAGAGAGAAAAGAATCAATGAACTGGAAAGGGGGTCTCCAACCCCTGGCCTCAGACCTGTAAATTATCATTGGTCTATTAGGAAACTGGCTGCACAGCAGGAGGTGAGCTGCTGGGGAGCCAAGCTCTGCTTACTGTCAGATCAGCAGCTGCATTAGATTCTCATAGGAGCTCCAACCCTATTGTGAACGGTGTGTGCTCCTTATGAAAATCTGGTAATCCTCCTCTCATTCCCTCTGTGGAAAAATTGTCTTACAGGAAACTGGTCCCTGATGCCCAAAAGGTTGGGGACCACTGAACTGGAAGACAAAACTATTAAAATCATCCAGGCTTAACAACAGTGACAAAATAGACTGAATTTTGAAAGAACCTGTGGGATTATAACAAAGGATCTAATATTCATGTCATTATGTTCCAGAAGAAGAGGATAAAGAGAATGGAACACAAAAAGTACTTTCAGAAATAATGCTGAAAACTAGAAATCTGACAAAAATAAACCTAAAGATGCAAGAGTTGAGCAAATTCCAAAGAGGACAAACCTAAATAAGTCAATATTAAGACACATCATAGTCAAACTTCTGAAAACTAAAGACAGAAATTGTTGAAAGCAGTGAGAGGGAAATGAGGTTTACCAATAGGGGAAAATGATTTGAGTCACAATTGGTTTCTTATCCGGATGACAGAAATCATAAAGAAGTAGCACACATTTTTTAAAGTACTAAAAGAAAATAACTGTTTACTCAGAGTCTTATTTCTAACGAAAAAACGTTTAAGAATGAAAATAAAATCAAGACATTCTCAGATGAAGAAAAACTCTAAACAATAAGATAGTGATAAGAGAAGGAAACTAGGAACAATAGGAAGAAAGAACACAATAAGCAGATAGGAATAAATCTACCACACACCTATTAGAATGGCTAAAATCCAAAACATTGATAACTCCAAATGTTGGTGAAAATGTGGAAACACTTATTGCTGGTATAGATGCAAAATTATACAGCCACTTTGGAAAACAGTTTGACAGTTTCTTATAGAACTAAACATAATTTTACCATGTGATCCAGAATTTTCGCTTCTTGGTTTTTACACAAATGAGCTGAAAACAGGTCACCACAAAACCTGCACATGGATGTTTATAGCAGCTTTAATCATAATCACCAAAGATTGGAAGCAACTGAAGTGTCCTTCAATAGATAAATGGATAAACCGGGCTTGGTGGCTCAGCCTGTAATCCCGCGCCTTGGGAGGCTGAGGTGAGTGGATTGCCTGAGCCCGCGGGTTCGAGACCCGCCTGGGCAACTTGACGAGAACTCATCTCTACAATAAATAAAAAATTAACTGGGTGTGGTAGCACGCGCCTATAGTTCCAGCTACTTGGAAGGCTGGGG